>NW_027471467.1:0-10000 GCF_051020765.1 Lasioglossum baleicum
ACTCCGACCGAGCGAAATTTTTCTAAGTCCAACCGCCAAGAGTAAACTTTTTTCCTAGCGTTCCCAGACCATTATAAATATTAGATCATTGTATAATAACGCATTCTAACAATAAATATCAAGTATCAAAGCTTTAGGATGAATATTTATCGAATAAACTCAGAATAATGTTCCGGGCGCATTGCGAGCAACTCCGACCGAGCGAAATTTTTCTAAGTCCAACCGCCAAGAGTAAACTTTTTTCCTAGCGTTCCCAGACCATTATAAATATTAGATCATTGTATAATAACGCATTCTAACAATAAATATCAAGTATCAAAGCTTTAGGATGAATATTTATCGAATAAACTCAGAATAATGTTCCGGGCGCATTGCGAGCAACTCCGACCGAGCGAAATTTTTCTAAGTCCAACCGCCAAGAGTAAACTTTTTTCCTAGCGTTCCCAGACCATTATAAATATTAGATCATTGTATAATAACGCATTCTAACAATAAATATCAAGTATCAAAGCTTTAGGATGAATATTTATCGAATAAACTCAGAATAATGTTCCGGGCGCATTGCGAGCAACTCCGACCGAGCGAAATTTTTCTAAGTCCAACCGCCAAGAGTAAACTTTTTTCCTAGCGTTCCCAGACCATTATAAATATTAGATCATTGTATAATAACGCATTCTAACAATAAATATCAAGTATCAAAGCTTTAGGATGAATATTTATCGAATAAACTCAGAATAATGTTCCGGGCGCATTGCGAGCAACTCCGACCGAGCGAAATTTTTCTAAGTCCAACCGCCAAGAGTAAACTTTTTTCCTAGCGTTCCCAGACCATTATAAATATTAGATCATTGTATAATAACGCATTCTAACAATAAATATCAAGTATCAAAGCTTTAGGATGAATATTTATCGAATAAACTCAGAATAATGTTCCGGGCGCATTGCGAGCAACTCCGACCGAGCGAAATTTTTCTAAGTCCAACCGCCAAGAGTAAACTTTTTTCCTAGCGTTCCCAGACCATTATAAATATTGGATCATTGTATAATAACGCATTCTAACAATAAATATCAAGTATCAAAGCTCTAGGATGAATACTTATCGAATAAACTCAGAATAATGTTCCGGGCGCATTCCGAGCAACTCCGACCGAGCGAAATTTTTCTAAGTCCAACCGCCAAGAGTAAACTTTTTTCCTAGCGTTCCCAGACCATTATAAATATTAGATCATTGTATAATAACGCATTCTAACAATAAATATCAAGTATCAAAGCTCTAGGATGAATATTTATCGAATAAACTCAGAATAATGTTCCAGGCGCATTACGAGCAACTCCGACCGAGCGAAATTTTTCTAAGTCCAACCGCCAAGAGTAAACTTTTTTCCTAGCGTTCCCAGACCATTATAAATATTAGATCATTGTATAATAACGCATTCTAACAATAAATATCAAGTATCAAAGCTTTAGGATGAATATTTATCGAATAAACTCAGAATAATGTTCCGGGCGCATTGCGAGCAACTCCGACCGAGCGAAATTTTTCTAAGTCCAACCGCCAAGAGTAAACTTTTTTCCTAGCGTTCCCAGACCATTATAAATATTAGATCATTGTATAATAACGCATTCTAACAATAAATATCAAGTATCAAAGCTTTAGGATGAATATTTATCGAATAAACTCAGAATAATGTTCCGGGCGCATTGCGAGCAACTCCGACCGAGCGAAATTTTTCTAAGTCCAACCGCCAAGAGTAAACTTTTTTCCTAGCGTTCCCAGACCATTATAAATATTAGATCATTGTATAATAACGCATTCTAACAATAAATATCAAGTATCAAAGCTTTAGGATGAATATTTATCGAATAAACTCAGAATAATGTTCCGGGCGCATTGCGAGCAACTCCGACCGAGCGAAATTTTTCTAAGTCCAACCGCCAAGAGTAAACTTTTTTCCTAGCGTTCCCAGACCATTATAAATATTAGATCATTGTATAATAACGCATTCTAACAATAAATATCAAGTATCAAAGCTTTAGGATGAATATTTATCGAATAAACTCAGAATAATGTTCCGGGCGCATTGCGAGCAACTCCGACCGAGCGAAATTTTTCTAAGTCCAACCGCCAAGAGTAAACTTTTTTCCTAGCGTTCCCAGACCATTATAAATATTAGATCATCGTGTGGTAAAGCATTTTGAAGACAAATATCAAGTATGAAATCGCTCGGATGAGTATTTATCGAATAAACTGAGAATAATGTTCGGAGCGCATCGCTTGCTCGGCCGCTCGAACGAATCGTTCGCGCGCCGAGGCGCGTCGGATCGCCGTGCGAAGGAGCTGGAGCGAAATTTTTCTAAGTCCAACCGCCAAGAGTAAACTTTTCTCCCCGAGCTCCCGCACGACTTTAATCGTTATATCCACGCACGATACCGCTTGTCATCAACATTTCTCGAGTTTCAAAGCTCTCGGACGCGTATTGCTCCAGTTTTTGAGAAATATTGCTCCGACCGCCAAGAGTAAACTTATCTTTCCGGTTGACTCGGACAATTATAAATATTAGATCATCGTGTGGTAAAGCATTTTGAAGACAAATATCAAGTATGAAAGCGCTCGGATGAGTATTTATCGAATAAACTGAGAATAATGTTCGGAGCGCATCGCTTGCTCGGCCGCTCGAACGAATCGTTCGCGCGCCGAGGCGCGTCGGATCGCCGTGCGAAGGAGCTCGAGCGAAAGTTTTCTAAGTCCAACCGCCAAGAGTAAACTTTTCTCCCCGAGCTCCCGCACGACTTTAATCGTTATATCCACGCACGATACCGCTTGTCATCAATATTTCTCGAGTTTCAAAGCTCTCGGACGCGTATTGCTCCAGTTTTTGTGAAATATTGCTCCGATCGCCAAGAGTAAACTTATCTTTCCGGCTTACTCGGACAATTATAAATATTAGATCATCGTGTGGTAAAGCATTTGGAAGACAAATATCAAGTATGAAAGCGCTCGGGTGAGTATTTATCGAATAAACTGAGAATAATGTTCGGAGCGCATCGCTTGCTCGGCCGCTCGAACGAATCGTTCGCGCGCCGAGGCGCGTCGGATCGCCGTGCGAAGGAGCTCGAGCGAAATTTTTCTAAGTCCAACCGCCAAGAGTAAACTTTTCTCCCCGAGCTCCCGCACGACTTTAATCGTTATATCCACGCACGATACCGCTTGTCATCAATATTTCTCGAGTTTCAAAGCTCTCGGACGCGTATTGCTCCAGTTTTTGTGAAATATTGCTCCGACCGCCAAGAGTAAACTTATCTTTCCGGCTTACTCGGACAATTATAAATATTAGATCATCGTGTGGTAAAGCATTTCGAAGACAAATATCAAGTATGAAAGCGCTCGGATGAGTATTTATCGAATAAACTGAGAATAATGTTCGGAGCGCATCGCTTGCTCGGCCGCTCGAACGAATCGTTCGCGCGCCGAGGCGCGTCGGATCGCCGTGCGAAGGAGCTCGAGCGAAATTTTTCTAAGTCCAACCGCCAAGAGTAAACTTTTCTCTCCGAGCTCCCGCACGACTTTAATCGTTATATCCACGCACGATACCGCTTGTCATCAATATTTCTCGAGTTTCAAAGCTCTCGGACGCGTATTGCTTCAGTTTTTGAGAAATATTGCTCCGACCGCCAAGAGTAAACTTATCTTTCCGGCTTACTCGGACAATTATAAATATTAGATCATCGTGTGGTAAAGCATAATGAAAACAAATATCAAGTATGAAAGCGCTCGGATGAGTATTTATCGAATAAACTGAGAATAATGTTCGGAGCGCATCGCTTGCTCGGCCGCTCGAACGAATCGTTCGCGCGCCGAGGCGCGTCGAATCGCCGTGCGAAGGAGCTCGAGCGAAATTTTTCTAAGTCCAACCGCCAAGAGTAAACTTTTCTCCCCGAGCTCCCGCACGACTTTAATCGTTATATCCACGCACGATACCGCTTGTCATCAATATTTCTCGAGTTTCAATGCTCTCGGACGCGTATTGCTCCAGTTTTTGTGAAATATTGCTCCGACCGCCAAGAGTAAACTTATCTTTCCGACTTACTCGGACAATTATAAATATTAGATCATCGTGTGGTAAAGCATTTTGAAGACAAATATCAAGTATGAAAGCGCTCGGATGAGTATTTATCGAATAAACTGAGAATAATGTTCGGAGCGCATCGCTTGCTCGGCCGCTCGAACGAATCGTTCGCGCGCCGAGGCGCGTCGGATCGCCGTGCGAAGGAGCTCGAGCGAAATTTTTCTAAGTCCAACCGCCAAGAGTAAACTTTTCTCCCCGAGCTCCCGCACGACTTTAATCGTTATATCCACGCACGATACCGCTTGTCATCAATATTTCTCGAGTTTCAATGCTCTCGGACGCGTATTGCTCCAGTTTTTGTGAAATATTGCTCCGACCGCCAAGAGTAAACTTATCTTTCCGGCTTACTCGGACAATTATAAATATTAGATCATCGTGTGGTAAAGCATTTTGAAGACAAATATCAAGTATGAAAGCGCTCGGATGAGTATTTATCGAATAAACTGAGAATAATGTTCGGAGCGCATCGCTTGCTCGGCCGCTCGAACGAATCGTTCGCGCGCCGAGGCGCGTCGGATCGCCGTGCGAAGGAGCTCGAGCGAAATTTTTCTAAGTCCAACCGCCAAGAGTAAACTTTTCTCCCCGAGCTCCCGCACGACTTTAATCGTTATATCCACGCACGATACCGCTTGTCATCAATATTTCTCGAGTTTCAAAGCTCTCGAACGCGTATTGCTCCAGTTTTTGTGAAATATTGCTCCGACCGCCAAGAGTAAACTTATCTTTCCGGCTTACTCGGACAATTATAAATATTAGATCATCGTGTGGTAAAGCATTTTGAAGACAAATATCAAGTATGAAAGCGCTCGGATGAGTATTTATCGAGTTATTGAGAAATAATGTTCCGAGTTATATTTCGACGTGTACTAATCGTGTTCTATCGGTCGTGCGGGTAAACGGCGGGAGTCAGTTTTGGTCTGTACTGTTAGGTAGATCGTCCCCGGATATGTTTGCGATGCGCGTGTTTGGATTAACGAGATTCCCTCTGTCCCTTTTTTTTTTTTTTTTTTTGCGCTTGCGAAATCCTATCGCCCGATATGCCTCCTGTCAGTGATCGGGAAGTCCCTCGAGAGGCTCATGGTCGGGAGACTAGAGGAGACTTTCATGATGCCGGGGTATGCAGCACAGCGGCAGTTCGGGTTCCGTAGGGGCAGGTCAACGGTGGACGCGATAGTTGAGATGCGAAGGTGTGTTGAGACCTCCGATCGCAAGTATGTACTCGCGATCATGTTCGACATTGCTGGCGCTTTCGATAACGTCTGGTGGCCAAGCATTATGCATTACCTCAGGGAGAGGAACTGTCCCGGGAACTTGTATTCCCTGGTATCCGACTACCTGTCTGACAGACGGGTCATACTTGTCGGTAGGAGCGGAAGAGTGGAGAAGGGCGTAACGAGGGGTTGCCCGCAGGGCTCCGTGGCGGCTCCCCCTTTCTGGAACCTGGTGTTCGACGACCTCCTGATGACCTTGGAGAGGGATGGACACGAGGTCTTCGCGTATGCTGATGATCTCTCGCTGCTCATCGCTGGTAACACCAGAGCCGAGATTGAGGGAAGGGCGCGTGCGGCGATCGCGACGATTGAGGGTTGGTGTTCTCGGGAGAAACTTTCTCTGGCTGGAGAGAAGACCGAGATGATCATGCTGAGGGGATCGTTTGCGAGGAGCAGACCACCAGCGGTTAGAGTCCAAGGAAAACAGGTCCGCATGGCCGAGTGCGTGAGGTACTTGGGGGTACACTTCGACACAGGCATGAAGATTAATACCCACATCAAGAAGGTGAAGGATAAGGGCTTGCAAAAGATCAACGCTCTCGCTGCGGTGGCGCGACGCACATGGGGACTTAGACACAAGGCACTGCGGACTTTGTACACCGGACTGTTCCTCCCTATCGTTGCATACGCGGCTCCGGCTTGGATGGATCTGATGACCGGAACTGGCCTTAAAGCCTTGCAAGCGGCGCAGAGGCAGGCGCTTCTGCGTGTAACTAGAGCGTACAGAACTGTCGCCACGGACGCCCTCCTCATCGTCGCAGGCGCCCCCCCGATTGACCTGCATATGCGACGCCTGGACATCCGATACAAGGCTTCTAGAGGGAGAAGCTTCGACATCAATGGCTATAGCTTCCCGGAGGACTTCGATGGTGGGCGTTCGGACATGGACCTCAACAGTGAGGTGATTGAGTATCTGCTGCGAGAGTGGCAGACCAGGTGGGACGAATCCACGACCGGCAGACACACTCATGGACTCTTCCCCAACGTGCTGGACAGGCTTCTCATGAAGTGGATGTTCCTAGAACACTACGTCGTCCAGTTCCTGTCAGGGCATGGGGATTTCGCTGAGAAGCTGCATGAGAGAGGGTTGTCCGATGACCCCGGCTGCCTCTGCGGGGCCGCGGGTGAGTCCCCAATGCATGTGATGTTCCACTGCCCCTTATATGAGACAGAGAGGAGGGAGTACCGTGCGGTCTGCCAGGAGAAGGGCCTTGACTGGCCCCCAACCGGAACGAGCATTATTCGCGAGGACACATACAGGGCCCTCGCCCGGGCTGCCAAGAAAATACTCCTTAGAAAGGAGGAGACGTGGTGGAGGAGAAATCGAGGTTCCGCGAGACTCGAGGAGTGATGGCGAAGGTTGCCGCAAGAATTATGGAACATTTGGAACACATCCAAACACATTACTGACCATACTCCAAGTGAAATGAGACACTAGAAACTAAATCCTGCATCCCATATCCTGGACCCTAAATCCTGAGTCCTAAATCCTGAGAAGTAACCAACAGACTGGCGGGAAAGAAAATGGGAGAAAGGCCAGAACAACCGGGCCGGCGTTGCTGATATGGAGGAAACTCCGAGGTGCAGCATCCCTTCTTCAGGGGGGTCGCCAAAACTAAATGTCCCTACCTTTTGCCCCGGGACCCGATCTCATCGAGGTTATCGTTTACAAGGCCTCATATGGCGTCCTCCGTGCCGAGTTCTTGAAGTTGTTCAACGCCTGTCTGGAGTTCGGGTGCTTCCCCGCGGTCTGGAAGGTTGGCTCAGTGCGCGCGTTGCTTAAGGGCACGGACAGGGATGAGGCGCTTGCGAAATCCTATCGCCCGATATGCCTCCTGTCAGTGATCGGGAAGTCCCTCGAGAGGCTCATGGTCGGGAGACTAGAGGAGACTTTCATGATGCCGGGGTATGCAGCACAGCGGCAGTTCGGGTTCCGTAGGGGCAGGTCAACGGTGGACGCGATAGTTGAGATGCGAAGGTGTGTTGAGACCTCCGATCGCAAGTATGTACTCGCGATCATGTTCGACATTGCTGGCGCTTTCGATAACGTCTGGTGGCCAAGCATTATGCATTACCTCAGGGAGAGGAACTGTCCCGGGAACTTGTATTCCCTGGTATCCGACTACCTGTCTGACAGACGGGTCATACTTGTCGGTAGGAGCGGAAGAGTGGAGAAGGGCGTAACGAGGGGTTGCCCGCAGGGCTCCGTGGCGGCTCCCCCTTTCTGGAACCTGGTGTTCGACGACCTCCTGATGACCTTGGAGAGGGATGGACACGAGGTCTTCGCGTATGCTGATGATCTCTCGCTGCTCATCGCTGGTAACACCAGAGCCGAGATTGAGGGAAGGGCGCGTGCGGCGATCGCGACGATTGAGGGTTGGTGTTCTCGGGAGAAACTTTCTCTGGCTGGAGAGAAGACCGAGATGATCATGCTGAGGGGATCGTTTGCGAGGAGCAGACCACCAGCGGTTAGAGTCCAAGGAAAACAGGTCCGCATGGCCGAGTGCGTGAGGTACTTGGGGGTACACTTCGACACAGGCATGAAGATTAATACCCACATCAAGAAGGTGAAGGATAAGGGCTTGCAAAAGATCAACGCTCTCGCTGCGGTGGCGCGACGCACATGGGGACTTAGACACAAGGCACTGCGGACTTTGTACACCGGACTGTTCCTCCCTGTCGTTGCATACGCGGCTCCGGCTTGGATGGATCTGATGACCGGAACTGGCCTTAAAGCCTTGCAAGCGGCGCAGAGGCAGGCGCTTCTGCGTGTAACTAGAGCGTACAGAACTGTCGCCACGGACGCCCTCCTCATCGTCGCAGGCGCCCCCCCGATTGACCTGCATATGCGACGCCTGGACATCCGATACAAGGCTTCTAGAGGGAGAAGCTTCGACATCAATGGCTATAGCTTCCCGGAGGACTTCGATGGTGGGCGTTCGGACATGGACCTCAACAGTGAGGTGATTGAGTATCTGCTGCGAGAGTGGCAGACCAGGTGGGACGAATCCACGACCGGCAGACACACTCATGGACTCTTCCCCAGCGTGCTGGACAGGCTTCTCATGAAGTGGATGTTCCTAGAACACTACGTCGTCCAGTTCCTGTCAGGGCATGGGGATTTCGCTGAGAAGCTGCATGAGAGAGGGTTGTCCGATGACCCCGGCTGCCTCTGCGGGGCCGCGGGTGAGTCCCCAATGCATGTGATGTTCCACTGCCCCTTATATGAGACAGAGAGGAGGGAGTACCGTGCGGTCTGCCAGGAGAAGGGCCTTGACTGGCCCCCAACCGGAACGAGCATTATTCGCGAGGACACATACAGGGCCCTCGCCCAGGCTGCCAAGAAAATACTCCTTAGAAAGGAGGAGACGTGGTGGAGGAGAAATCGAGGTTCCGCGAGACTCGAGGAGTGATGGCGAAGGTTGCCGCAAGAATTATGGAACATTTGGAACACATCCAAACACATTACTGACCATACTCCAAGTGAAATGAGACACTAGAAACTAAATCCTGCATCCCATATCCTGGACCCTAAATCCTGAGTCCTAAATCCTGAGAAGTAACCAACAGACTGGCGGGAAAGAAAATGGGAGAAAGGCCAGAACAACCGGGCCGGCGTTGCTGATATGGAGGAAACTCCGAGGTGCAGCATCCCTTCTTCAGGGGGGTCGCCAAAACTAAATGTCCCTTTTTTTTTTTTCGTTCGAACCATGTCTGTGGATTTGTGCGGATATTGGGATGCCGGTGTTGGGCATTGTCAATAAAACAACATGTAATTGGTTGAAATAATACAATATGTTGATATTGTATTATATTATTCGTATCTTATTAATAAAATAAAAAATTTATATTTTAATTTTTTACTTTTAAATCACATGTATTATTTTCAGGTGGCATTCGTATGGGATAATTGGTTATTTCAGCTACATTGTTCTAATAATATAAGGAATATGCTGCTAGAACTCCGGCAATACGCTGCTAGAAGATGAAGCAGTACGGCGCTACAACATGAAGCTATACGCCGCTGGAACTCTGGAAATGGGCCGCTGTAACTGAAAGCAGTACGCTGCTGTAAATAAGGCAATACGCCGCTGTAAATAGAGGCAATACGCCGCTGTGAATAAGGCAATACGCCGCTGTAAGTAGAAGCAACACGCCGCTGTGAATAAGGCAATACGCCGCTGTAAATAGAGGCAATACGCCGCTGTGAATAAGGCAATACGCCGCTGTAAGCAGAAGCAACACGCCGCTGTGAATAGAAGCAATACGCCGCTGTAAATAGAGGCAATACGCCGCTGTGAATAAGGCAATACGCCGCTGTAAGTAGAAGCAACACGCCGCTGTGAATAAGGCAATACGCCGCTGTAAATAGAGGCAATACGCCGCTGTGAATAAGGCAATACGCCGCTGTAAGCAGAAGCAACACGCCGCTGTGAATAAGGCAATACGCCGCTGTAAATAGAGGCAATACGCCGCTGTGAATAAGGCAATACGCCGCTGTAAATAGAGGCAATACGCCGCTGTGAATAAGGCAATACGCCGCTGTGAATAGAAGCAATACGCCGCTGTGAATAAGGCAATACGCCGCTGCAGACGAAAGCA
>NW_027471467.1:15000-17500 GCF_051020765.1 Lasioglossum baleicum
GACTCTAAGGAGAGGTCCTCCCGAAACGCGTACCAGTCGCTACGGGCCTGGCACCCTCTACGGGTAAATGGCCCCATTCAAGATGGACTTGGACGCGGTTCGACGTCTCGGGATAAATTGACCCTCCTGAACACTACATTTCCCAACGGCAGAACCGCGGGATTCAGTGCTGGGCTAATTCCTGTTCGCTCGCCGCTACTAAGGAAATCCTTGTTAGTTTCTTTTCCTCCGCTTAGTAATATGCTTAAATTCAGCGGGTAATCTCGCCTACTCTGAGGTCGTCGTACGTGATACAAAATTTTGTGTGTTTCGGCCGAAAGAGCGTAAAAGTAGTACTCGCGAAAACGTACAAAGCACAAAAAAAAAGAAAAAAAAAGAAAACGAAACAACACTACACGACAGAAGAGAGAAAAAGGTAAACAAAAAACCGATATATGCCTTATGCGCCACACCAAAGTGTCAATATAATTCTTTCTTCATCTCGTGTGTCGATCGGAAACTCTCGCTAGACGATCTGGCCGGTTAACTTTAACGTCCGTCGAAAAGAACTTTCGGGGACTGGACGACCGACAGATCGCGCGGTTCCGCACGAATCGACAATGAAGAAAAGAAAAGACATGGGGCGACCGACATAAAGGTTCTCATCATTGGATATACCTTTTCTCTCTCCGCGGTGCTGTTCCGTGCGTGAACACACAAGTGTGTCTTTTGCGTCGTGTGACAATCAAGTTCGAAATAAGCCTCGCCAATAGAGGAGTATACATATTATTATAAAAAAAAAAATAATAATACATATAACCCGGTGGGATTTCTTTTTCTCTCTACTTCTTGTATAATTGAACCAAAAACCACGGGGGTACAGAAACGTTGCGCACGAAACGATTTATCATCGATCAAACACAAAACCAAATTAGAGACACGAGAGAAAGAGAGTAAGATCTCAAGACGCACATAGGCCGTCATCAATACGATTCAACGCGAACGTGGCGATGGAATGGCAATCGCACAGATTAGCGAGGACACGTCGACGACGGGGAATAATTCCGACCCGATCAAGTACGACGTGCTCCATCCCGCACATTGCTGCGCTTTGCTCCGCTGTCCATCGATCATCAAAGCGTTCGCGATAGAACGAGAGATCTCTTTCGTCTCTTCCCTCGAAGACTCGAAAAGGAATGTGTTTGTCGAAATCGCCGGCAACGACGACCCTCCGCCGTATGGCAATTATAACGTAGAGTTAAGAAACTCATCCACGCACAGGCATATTCTCTCCCTGGGGCTTAACATTGCCACACTACACACACTCTGTGTGCCACACAGTATTCTTTCTTTCTTTTATAATTTGTGTGTCCATCTCTGTAGTCTCGCGAGACTCTTGTAAATATACCTCTTTCGTATATACGCATCATTTCAGGCGACGTCGGGAGCGCGTTAAATGTTCATGAGTGGAAACGCTTCTTTCCGCAAGGCGAATCGTTTCGCAGAGAAGGTGAGAGATTTGGAGATCCTCGTCGAAGCGGTGCCTTACGGGCGGTCGTATTTTCAATACGACTCACGACACCGTAAAAACACTCACGCAAGTCCGAACGTAAGAAATACCAATCCCTACTTCGCCTCTCGTGGAAACTAGATATATATATATTTGTATGTGTTTATAAGACGCAATGCAAAAATTGGCAATTTTCACAGAACCGCGACAAACGCCGACGAAACGCCCATCATTCGCTCGTACGTAGCATCTTTGCAACCCGACTCCGAAACGCTCTTTGGCGCCCTCCAAAAATATATTTGGAGAGGTAAGCGACGGCGGGGACTTACAAGAGCAACGCAAGCAGTTTATGGTTACGTAAACGACCCTCAGCCAGGCGTGGTCCAGGAATTGTATCCGTGGACCGCAATGTGCGTTCGAAATGTCGATGTTCATGTGTCCTGCAGTTCACACGTTGACGCGCAATTAGCTGCGTTCTTCATCGACCCACGAGCCAAGTGATCCACCGTTCAGGGTAATCGTATATATTTTTGATTTACAAATCAATATATGTATATGTCTCTTGTTCTGCGGTTCGTAAGAACGCATTGTACCTGAACGCTCCAACCAGCGCGCGAAGGAGATTCGTTCAGGCGTCGTTTTAAGGACGACACTATCGTCGTCCGTGGAAACGGAAAAAAAAAAACCGTCAGATACGCAACACGTATCTGACGGCCGGGCGAACAGTACATTGAAAAACCGTTAACGTGGAAAACGCGGAGATGAATATATTCTCTGAAAACGACGGGGATCGTAGACAACCCGATACTGGATCCAGAGATGTAATAATATTCCTCTCCTCTTCACTTCCATTTCATTTGATGTGAGAACGGAGGACTTCACAGCCGGCTCTGGCAGCGGTCATTCGTCCCAAGCTCTCGCGATGCGCACTATTGGGCCACACGCACGGAGTAGGGTGTCAGACTCACGACTGCTTTAAAAGCGAGCTTCACGAGCCGGTCCACTTCCCGT
>NW_027471467.1:22500-24872 GCF_051020765.1 Lasioglossum baleicum
AACACAAAATATTCAACTTTTCATATACTATCTCGGTACTTTGAACATTTTTCAAGTCCAACCGCCAAGAGTAAACTTATCTTTCTATCGTATCTAGACCATTATAAATATTAGATCATTGTATAATAAAGCATTCTAACAATAAATATCAAGTATCAAAGCTCTAGGATGAATATTTATCGAATAAACTCAGAATAATGTTCCGGGCGCATTGCGTGCAACTCCGACCGAAGTGAAATTTTTCTAAGTCCAACCGCCAAGAGTAAACTTTTTTCCTAGCGTTCCCAGACCATTATAAATATTAGATCATTGTATAATAACGCATTCTAACAATAAATATCAAGTATCAAAGCTTTAGGATGAATATTTATCGAATAAACTCAGAATAATGTTCCGGGCGCATTGCGAGCAACTCCGACCGAGCGAAATTTTTCTAAGTCCAACCGCCAAGAGTAAACTTTTTTCCTAGCGTTCCCAGACCATTATAAATATTAGATCATTGTATAATAACGCATTCTAACAATAAATATCAAGTATCAAAGCTTTAGGATGAATATTTATCGAATAAACTCAGAATAATGTTCCGGGCGCATTCCGAGCAACTCCGACCGAGCGAAATTTTTCTAAGTCCAACCGCCAAGAGTAAACTTTTTTCCTAGCGTTCCCAGACCATTATAAATATTAGATCATTGTATAATAACGCATTCTAACAATAAATATCAAGTATCAAAGCTTTAGGATGAATATTTATCGAATAAACTCAGAATAATGTTCCGGGCGCATTGCGTGCAACTCCGACCGAAGTGAAATTTTTCTAAGTCCAACCGCCAAGAGTAAACTTTTTTCCTAGCGTTCCCAGACCATTCTAAATATTAGATCATTGTATAATAACGCATTCTAACAATAAATATCAAGTATCAAAGCTCTAGGATGAATATTTATCGAATAAACTCAGAATAATGTTCCAGGCGCATTACGAGCAACTCCGACCGAAGCGAAATTTTTCTAAGTCCAACCGCCAAGAGTAAACTTTTTTCCTAGCGTTCCCAGACCATTATAAATATTAGATCATTGTATAATAACGCATTCTAACAATAAATATCAAGTATCAAAGCTTTAGGATGAATATTTATCGAATAAACTCAGAATAATGTTCCGGGCGCATTGCGAGCAACTCCGACCGAGCGAAATTTTTCTAAGTCCAACCGCCAAGAGTAAACTTTTTTCCTAGCGTTCCCAGACCATTATAAATATTAGATCATTGTATAATAACGCATTCTAACAATAAATATCAAGTATCAAAGCTTTAGGATGAATATTTATCGAATAAACTCAGAATAATGTTCCGGGCGCATTGCGAGCAACTCCGACCGAGCGAAATTTTTCTAAGTCCAACCGCCAAGAGTAAACTTTTTTCCTAGCGTTCCCAGACCATTATAAATATTAGATCATTGTATAATAACGCATTCTAACAATAAATATCAAGTATCAAAGCTTTAGGATGAATATTTATCGAATAAACTCAGAATAATGTTCCGGGCGCATTGCGAGCAACTCCGACCGAGCGAAATTTTTCTAAGTCCAACCGCCAAGAGTAAACTTTTTTCCTAGCGTTCCCAGACCATTATAAATATTAGATCATTGTATAATAACGCATTCTAACAATAAATATCAAGTATCAAAGCTTTAGGATGAATATTTATCGAATAAACTCAGAATAATGTTCCGGGCGCATTGCGAGCAACTCCGACCGAGCGAAATTTTTCTAAGTCCAACCGCCAAGAGTAAACTTTTTTCCTAGCGTTCCCAGACCATTATAAATATTAGATCATTGTATAATAACGCATTCTAACAATAAATATCAAGTATCAAAGCTTTAGGATGAATATTTATCGAATAAACTCAGAATAATGTTCCGGGCGCATTGCGAGCAACTCCGACCGAGCGAAATTTTTCTAAGTCCAACCGCCAAGAGTAAACTTTTTTCCTAGCGTTCCCAGACCATTATAAATATTAGATCATTGTATAATAACGCATTCTAACAATAAATATCAAGTATCAAAGCTTTAGGATGAATATTTATCGAATAAACTCAGAATAATGTTCCGGGCGCATTGCGAGCAACTCCGACCGAGCGAAATTTTTCTAAGTCCAACCGCCAAGAGTAAACTTTTTTCCTAGCGTTCCCAGACCATTATAAATATTGGATCATTGTATAATAACGCATTCTAACAATAAATATCAAGTATCAAAGCTCTAGGATGAATACTTATCGAATAAACTCAGAATAATGTTCCGGGCGCATTCCGAGCAACTCCGACCGAGCGAAATTTTTCTAAGTCCAACCGCCAAGAGTAAACTTTTTTCCTAGC
>NW_027471468.1:0-24867 GCF_051020765.1 Lasioglossum baleicum
ATGCCGCGAATTAAGGTGTCAATTGCCAATACTTTTTAGCTGATTTAATCCCGTTTTACCTGATATCACTCTCGGAATCGCTGGATAGGTATAGCCATTGACTTAGCCATTCGAAAATCAAAGCTGGCGGTACGCATCTCGAACTCCGTGACATCCGACCTTCCAATCCATATATGAAGTTCAGGTGCCCGTCATTAAAATGTACTGTAATTTGGTTCACTGAACACGATATTATACTCTCAACTTGGGCTTATCGGCACGGCCGCCATGGGCACGAGATTGGGATTCGCCCAATCAGCGCAGTGCGTGGTTCACCTTACCATGCACCTGCCATCTATCTCGTAGAGTGCAAGCCCTATGCGCCAACCTTGGTCTGGCCGGGAACTTTCTAAATCCCTACTGACTCCGCAGGCCAGTGCCCGAGCTGATATCAAGCAGCTAACCCGTGGAGGGTCTCACCTTCCGAAGACAGGGCCACCAAACCCGCGATATGGGCTTACCACTGCCCCCCCCCCCCGAGGCCAACCCAAGCATCCGGGGGGGGGGACCGTAGCCCGCCCACCCCAGGGTTTGAACCCGTTCCCGAGGTGCCAGTGAATGCTGGGCCGTACTGGTCAAACCCCACGTAAGGACACCTTGCATCCTCCATGAGGTGCTTGCTCACCTCGGCCTAGGTTAGGCCGACTCGGACACCGTGGGATCGTCAATCCAATACTGCAGTGGGACCCGAAGACCCACCGCTGGGTCTTGGGCCATATGCTGTTATGATGATTTATATTTTTCTTTTAATTTTCAGTTCTCAGTTTTCGAAGATTATATTCCTTAGTTAATGTGCATCTGGAATTAGTTGAATGCACGCATATGACATTCTTTTGTTAAACGTCTTGTTATTTTATATGATTGTCTGTGTACGTACCGGCGCAGCCGGAGCGACACTACTGGTGTGGTGTTGCAGTTGCGTTCGTTACATCGGAGCGACCCTACTGTATGATCTTTTTTAATTTGACTATCTTATTGTCGTACTGAAAGCATTCCTTCTCAGTTTTCTGTTTATATCTTCATACTGTACATCACCGTTACGATACTTTCATTTTCAATCAACATTATTATCGGTATTTACTCTAAAATAATCCGTTTCATATGAAAGGTGTCAATTGAATCAGTTGAGTTTACGTTCATTACAATATTTTTTTAAACTTGATCTTATTATTTACGATGTCTGTATTCGTACATACGCTATCGGAACAACACGACTAGCGAGGTATTGTAGTTGTCTACGACGCAACGGATCGGAACTACTGGGTGGTCATCATTAATTTCTATATCCGTGATATTGTGCCGTGTGCATTTTTCTTTAGTTTTCCATTTATTTGTACATTCTGTAATTTACTGTTATGATGTTTGCGATTTTAATTCAAAATTTTCAAATATTAATTTAAAAAATTGTATTTTATGGAAAAAGTGTCTTTTGAGTTACTTGAGCTTTCGTTTATAACATTATATTGTTAAACTCATTGTTATATTGCCTGATTGTCTGTATACGTACCTACGCTTAAGCAGCAAGCCGACTGGAGTGGTCTTGCAGTTACGTTCGGTAGATCGGAAAGACGCTACTGTATGATCTTCGATAATTTCTCTAACCTTCAATTCTTACCGTTTGCTTTCTTTCCCAGTTTTTCATTTACATTTACATGCTGTAATTTACTGTAATAATACTTCCGATTTTTTCCAGAATTATCAATTTTTCCTTTAAAAGGTTGTGTTTCATAGTAAAAGTGTCATTGGAGATAATTGAGTGTTCTTTTATGGCATTATTTTATTAAACGTAGTGTTATTTCATCTGATTGTACGTATACGTACCTGCGCTTCCACAGCGACACCGGTGGAGTGGTCATGCTGTTACGATCGGTAGATCGGAGCGACATTATTGAATTACGGTCGATAATTTCTATAACCATAACATTATGCCGTATGTATTCTTTCTCAGTTTCCTATTCCATCATACAAACTCTAATTTACTGTCCTTATATTTCTGATATTATAAAAATTTCCAGTTTTTAATTTCCGAATCTGAATCTTTCAGTAAATGTGTCTGCGGCATTAGCAGAGTTTACGATTACGACAATATGTTGAATATGTTGAATTTGTTGTCGTACTATATGATTGTCTGTATTCGTACCTTCGCTTCCAGACCGACACGCCTGTAGTAGTCCTGTAGTTGCGTACGGCAGATCGGCGCGGCGTTACTGGATGATCTTCATTAACTTGTTTTACCATGATATTGTAGCACATGCATGTCTTCCCACTCTACCATTTATTTATACATGCTCTTATTTACTGTTATGATATATGCGATATTATTAAACGTTTCAATTTTTATTTGAAAAAATTGTATATATTAGTAAAAGTGTCTTTGGAATTAGTTGAGCGTACGTTCGGACATCATTCTGATAAACTTGCAGTTATTTTCTACCAGGGTCTCTATACGTAACTACGTTTCCGGAGGGACCCGACTAGACTGGATTTGTAGTTGCCTTCGGTATGTCGGAGCATCACTCCTACATGTTCTTCGTTAATTTCTATAACCCTGATTTGGTACCGTATGGATTTCTTTCCAGTCTTCCATTTATTTATGCATACAGCAAATAACTCATACGATATCTTCGATTTTTTTCAACATTTTCAGTTTTAAGTTTAAATAACTGCATTTCTTAGTGAGAGTGTCTTAGAAATTAGATGAGTGTAAACATATGACATTACTTTGTTAAGCTAATTGTGATTATGTACGATTGTCTGTATACGTACCTACGCTTCCGGAGCGACACGATAGGGGTTTTCTGCCACTTGCTTTCGTCAGATCGGAGCGGCACTACTGGATGGTCTCTCTTAACTTTTCTAACCTTGATATTGTACCGCATTCAATTTTCCCAGTCTATTACTTAATTATTCACGCCGTAACGAACTGTTATGATATCTTCGATTTTTTTCAAAATATTCAATTTGTATTTTAAAAAGCTGCATATCTTAGCAAAAGTTTCTTTGAATTAGGTGAATATGAGTCTATGACAATATTCTGTTAAGCCTGTTGTTATTATATATGATTGTATACGGACCTACACTGTGGGAGAAACACAACTGCCGAAGTATTGTAATTGCGTACGCCAAGTCGAAGGGGAACTGCTGGTGGGTCTTCGTTAATATCTTTAACGTTAATATCGCTTCGTTGCATTCTTTCACATTTGTCTATTTATTTCAACATACTGCAATATACTGTTATGATATCTTCGATTCTCTTAATACATTCCATTTTTCAATTTGACAGAATGTATTTTGTACGAAACGTGCCTTGTAATTAATTGAGTATAGTGTAATGACAATATTGTGTTAAACTTAATGTTACTTTATACGATTGTCACTTTGTGTACAAATGCCTGTGAAGCGACACGGCTGTAGTGGTCTTGTAGTTGCGTATGGTAGATCGATCGGTGAGTCACTACTGGATTGTCTTTGTTAATTTCATTAACCTTCATATTGTACCGTATGCATTCTTTCCCAGTCACCCATTTGTTTATTCACACTGTAATTTAGTGTATGATATTTTCGATTTTTATCAAAGTTTTCAATTTTTAGTGTAAAAAATTGTATTCGATAGCAGAAGTGTCTATGGAATTATTTGTGTGTGCGCTTATGACATGATTGCGTAAAATTCTATGTTATTTTGAATGATTGATGGTATACGTTCCGATGCTGCCGGAGAGACACGACTCGCGAAGTCTTGTTGTTTCGTGCGGCAAATATGTGAGGCACTACTGGATTGACTTCGTTAATTCCGTTAACACTAATTTTTGACCGTATGCATTCTTTCGCAGTTTTCGATTTGTTTCGACATAGTGTAATTTATTGTTTTGATATTTTCGATTTTTCCCAAAATTATCTATTTTAAATTCAGAAAATTATATATTTTGGAGAAGTGCGTTGGGAACTTGTTCAATGTACGTTTATGGTAGTATTTGGTTAAACATATTGTTATTTTATATGATTGTCTGCATACATGCCTGCGCATCTTGTGCGACACCTCTGCAGTGGTCTTGCAGCTGATGATCGGGGGATTCGTGCAACCGTACTGTATGGACTTTTGTTAATTTCTTTAACCATGTTAATGTACTGTAGGCATTCGTTCTCAGTGCTCTATTTGTTTATGCACACTGTAGTTTGCTAGCATGATATGTTCTATTTTTTTCAAAATTTTCCAATCCTTTATTACAAAAATAGAATATTATAGTCAAAGTGTCATTGGAATTTTATGAGTGTTCGTTTATGACAGTATTAGTTTCATTTCTTCTTGTATTTTATGATTGTGTGTATTCGTGGCGACACTACTGGTTGATCTTCATTAATTCCTTTAATCTGGATATTGTAACATATGCACTTTTTCAGTTTTGTATTTATATCCACATATTGTAATATATTGATATGACACTACCGTTTATTTTACTGAATTCCGGATATTCTATTTTTAAAAATTGACCTTCATACTACAAGTGTCTTTGGAATTCGTTGAGTTTACGTTTATGACAATATTATTTTAATCTTGACTTTATTTTATATAATTGTCTGTACATGTACCGACGCTTCCGACGCCTGGGGTGGTCTTGTGGTTGCGTACAGTATAACGGAACGGCGCTATAGAATGGTCTTCGTTAATTTATTAATCTTGATATTGTGCCGTATGCATTTCATCTCACTATTCTGCCTGTACATAGTTACTGTAATTTACTGTTATGATATTTTCGATGTTTCTCATATTTTCCAATTTTTAATGTCAGAAATTGAATTTTCAATAAAATGTGACTTTGGAATTAGTTGAAAGCACGTACGTGTAAGTATTTTGTCGAATTTGTTTCTGTATATATTGGTGTCACGGGGAAATACGTGGCAAGTATTAAAGTTAAATATAAACGGATGGCTCTTAAACCTTCATGAAAGAGACCCTTTCTAGAGAAACTAGGTTTCTTATATTAATACCTATTCCCTAAAATAAGTGAATAACAGATATTGAATATCTTTAAAGATTTGACATAGGTTTTCAAGATAGGTATACGAATATAGAAACGGTCCGTTTGAGGTATAATATAGAATTTACTCGTTTGTGGTCGGTTTTTATAGTATAATTTTCTGGTTGAGTAAGAGGTTTTCTGGTGATATTTTGGCTGGTTTGTGGCCGATTTTGCTATGGCTGCCGTCTGGGAGATGCGTCTGCTGATGCGTTGGCTGTATTTTGCCTCGCGTTACACTGCTATAAACGTACATTCAACCAATTCAAATGGCACTCTGAGTAAGATATTCTATATATTAAATTCTCTATACTAAGAATAGAATCCTTTGGAAAAATCGATAGTACCATAACCGCATATTACGGTATGTGGAAATAAATATAAATCTGCGACAGAATGTATATGGTACAAAATCTAGGTGGAGGAATTAACCGAGACCATACAGCAGTGACGCTGCGAAATACCGAACGCAACTATATGACCACTTCGGCCGTCTCGCTCCGACAGCGTAGGTCCGCATACAGACAATTATATAAAATAACAACAAGCTTTACGAAATATTGTCATATACGTACCCTCACCTGATTCGAAAGGCAATTTTCGTAAAAGGTACGCGTAGGTACGTACACAGACAGTCATATGAAGTTACAATAAGATAAAGATGATACATTCATAAACGTACATGCAGATAATTCTGAATGCACCTTTACGGAAAGGTACAATTTTTCGAATTACACATACAAAATTTTGTGAACAATCGGGAATATCATTGGAGTAAATTACTGAACGTAGAAATAAACAGAAAATTGGGGAAGAATGACTACAGATAAGATCATGGTTAAGGAATTATGGTAGACCCTACAGTACTATCGCTATGAACTGCCGATCGCAACTACAGGACATCGGAAGTCGTGTAGCTCTGGCAGCGTAGGAACGTATACAGACAATCATATATAATAACAACAACCTTAACAAAATGTTGTCACAAACGTAAACGCACCTATTTCAAAGGAAACATTTACTATGATATACAATCTATTATACTAAAAATTGTAAACCTTGTAAAACATGTAAAATATCATAACAGCAAATTACATGGTGCACAAATAAATAGAAAACAGGGCGCTAAAATGCATACGGTTCAAAACTACGGTTAAGGAAATTAACGAAGACCGTCCAATAATGCCGCTCCTATTAGCCAAATGCATATACCAGACCTCACCAGTCGTGTCTCTCCGATAGCGTATATACCCATACAGCCAATCAAATAAAATAACAATAAGTTTAACAAAATATTGTCATGAGCATACAATCAATTAATTCTAAAGGCAATTTATTAAGATATAATATATTTTATAATAAAAATTGAAAATTTTGAAGAAAAACGAATATATCATAGCAGAAGGTTACAGTATGTATAAACAAATGGGAAACAGGGAAAAATTGCATACAGTATAAAAGCAAGGTTAAAGAAATTAACATAGAACATGCCGAAGTGCCGCACCCTTCTGCCCCATGCAACTATAAAGCTTAGCCAGTCGTGTCTCTCCGACGGCGTAGGTGCGTATACAGTCAATTATACAGAATAACAATAAGTTTATAAAAATAACGTTGTGACGCCAGCCAACGCATCACCAGACGCATCGCCCAGACTGCAATCGTAGTAAAACCAGCCAAAACCAGACAACACATGACTAGAAACCGCCTGCTCAACCAGAAAATTATAGTATAAAACCGAGCACAAACGAATAAAGCAATTCTTTATTATACCTGAAACCGAATGTGTCTACATTTGTATACCTGTCCTGAGAACCTACGTTAAATATGTAAGACTATTCAATATCTGTATTACATTTATTTTACGGAATAAGTATTAATATAAGAAACCACTCTTCATCTAGAAGAGGTCTCTTCCACCAAGGTTGAAGAACCGTCCGTTTACATTTTATTTTAATACTTGTCACATATTTCCCGTGACAATGTCATAAACCTGCACTCACCTAATTCAGACGACACTTTTACTACGAATTACAAATCTTTAAACTAAAAATTTATAATTTTCAAGAAATAGATCAGACCATAACAAGTAAATAAGTGTATATGAAAGTAAATAGATGACAATGCAAGAATGCATACAGTACAGTATGAAGGTTATAAATACTAAAAAAGACCATAGAACGATGCGGCTTCGATGCACGCAACTGCATGACCACACCAGTCGTGTTGCTTCTGGACCGAAGGTACATATAGGGATAATTATATAAAATGACAATAAACTAAACAGGATATTGCCGGAAACGTACAATCAACTAATTCCAAGCATACTTTTACTAGTAGTTACAATATTTAAAATTAAAGATAGGAAATATTGAAAATAATCGGATATATAAGAGCAATAAATTATCATATGTAGTATTAAACAGAAATGTGAACAAGACGCAGCCGGTACAATACCATGATAATAGAAATTAACGAAGACCAGCCAGTACTGCCGCTCCGATCTGCCGAATGCAACTACACGTCCACTCTTGCCGTGCCACCCAGGAAGCGTAGGTACATATGCAGGCAATCATATAAAGTAACAGCAAGTTTAACAGAATGATGTCACAAATATACAATCTACTACATCCAAGGACACTTTTACTTTGAATTCCAATTTTTTAAATAGTCCAATAGTAAATAACAATATGCATAAATAAATGGGAAACTGGATGGAAATGCATGCGGTACAATATCAAGGTTCTAGAAAGTAACGAAGATTATACAGTAGTGTCGCGCCCATCTGCCGCACGCATCTACAAAACATTGCCAGTCGTACCGCTCATACAGCGTAAGTGCGTATACAGAATATCACATAAAATAACAATATGTTTAACATATAACATATGTTCGCTCAACTAATTGCAAAGACACTTTTACCATGAAATACAATACTTTGAGCTAACGATTGGAGTTTTGAAAAAAAATCGAAGTTATCATAACAGTAAATTACAGTATGCAAAAATAAATGGAAATCTGCAAATAAAGCATACGGTACAAAATCAGAGTTAAATTAATTAACGAGGACCATCGAGTAGTGTCGCTCCAATCTACCGAACGCAACAACAAGACCTATCCAGTCGTGTCGCTCAAACAGCGTCGGTGCGTATACTGACAATCATATAAATTAACAATTAGTTTATCAAAAAACGTCATAAGCGTACACTCATCTAATTCACACTAAGCATAACCTTAATTCTCGGTATGAATATTAAAACAGACCGTCAACTCGTTGTAGATCGTTACCCACTGGTACAGATAGTCTTCGGTACTACTACCGAAAGAATTACATTCCGCGAACGTTACCGGCCTCATCCATAATATAACTTCGTGTTCAGAGAAAGAAGTTAGTATTCATTTCACTGACGGGCGCTATATCTTCATGAGTGAAGCAGAAGACCAAGCGTTAAACACCTCGAGAACGTTGCTACCTTCTGTGAGACACGAAAGGCTAAGACAATTGTTTCGCGTATCCTGCGGTTATGAGAGTCAAACCAGGTATTCAGGGAGTAAATCCGCTGTATAGTATTGGCAATAGACACCTTGGTTCACCGTTTGAATATTAAAGTAGAGTGTCAAACTGTTTGAGAGCGTTACAAATAGCTATAAAGTCAAAGTCTTACCGAAGGCCTAACCTTCCACGAAACTCACCGGCTTGGACGAGAAAATATGATCGTGTTCAGAGAATGAAATTCGTATTCATTTCTGTGACGGGCACCTTAACTTCATGTATGAATTAGAATATCGAGGGACAGACCGTTTTAGAGCGATACCAAATTCCTTGAAATTCTAAGGGCTAAGTCAATAGATTGACGTCCTGTGATTCGGAGAGTCAAACTAGGTATTCCGGGAGTAAACACGCTAAACAGTATTAGTAACAGATTTCCTAATTCACGGTATGAATATTAAAGGAGGGAGTGCAACCGTCGGAGAACATTACCCATTCGTAAAAAGTTATCCTCTTTACCGAATACCTCAACTTCCGAGTACACATCCCGCTGTAGCGAGTGTCCTGCTTAATGTTCTCGGAAGCATATTAATAGACATTTTAGCAGACGAACACCTGATTTTGGTGTATACATATAATCACTCAGTGTCGAGAACGTAACCACCTTCTTTGAGCTTCGTATGTCTATGTTATTTGATTCATATATCCTGTGATTCATAAAGTCAAACTACGTATTCTCGGAGCAAGTTCAGTGAACAGTATTGGCAATAGACACCTTAAATCACGATTTGAATATTAAAATTGAGTGACAAAGCGTTTGTGAACGTTACCAATTGTCATAAAATCAAACGTCTGGCCGAAGGCAGTACCCCCCGAGTAGACCAACCCTTTGTAGGGTGTGCCGTGCTTAGTGTTCATGGAAACATATACGCAGACATTTTAATGGCCGGCACCTTGATTTCATGTCTGAATTAGGTGGTCGACGTTCGAACAGTTCGAGATCGTTCCCTTCTTCGTTGCAAGTTGAGCGGCTAAGTCAATAGCTTCACCCATCCTGTGATTCCGTGAGTCATACCAGGTATACCGAGACTGATCCGCTGAACGCTTTTGGTAATAGTCACCTTAATTCACGGTTTGAATATTAACATAGAGCGCCAATCCGTTTGAGAACGTTATCAGCAGATATAATGTCAAACGCTTTACCGAAGATCTCACTCTCCGAAAAACTAACCCGTTGTATCGAGAGTACAATTTCGTTTTCACATAAATAAATTAGTATTGATTTCAGTGACGGACACCTTAACATCATGTACGAATTAAAAGGTGGATGCTGCAGCCGCACAAGAACGTTGCCACCTTATGTAAGAGAAGAACAGCTATGTCAATAGATTCACCCTTCTTGCGATTCCCGTGTCAAACCAGGTGTTCCGGGACTAAATCCGCTGAACAGTATTGGTAATAGACACCTTCATTCACGGTTTAACTATTAAAATATAGCATCAAACCGATTCAAGACGATACCACCCTCTTTGAGATTCGAATGTTTAAATCAATGGATACACCTGTCTAGTGATTCGATTTATCAATCCAGGTATTCCTGGAGTAAATCTGCTGAACAGTATTGGCAACAGACACTTTAATTCACGGACTCATTATAAATGTACAGAGTCACGCCGTTCTGGAATGTTACATATTTGCACAGAGTTATGTATTTACCGAAGCCCTTACCATCAGAGGAACGAACTCGCTGTATCGAGAGTATGTCTTCGTGTTCAGTGAAACACATTAGTATGCATTTCAGTGACGGCACCTAAATTTCATGTATGAAATGGAATATCGAGCGTCAAGTCATTGGGGAAGGTGACCACCTTCTTTGGGAATCGAACGTCAGAGTCAGTAGCCGCACCTACCCTGCGACTTCTAGTGCCAAGCTGGGTATTCCGGGAGTAAATGTACTGTAGAGTACTGGCAATAGATATCTTAATTCAACGGTTTATATATTAAGGTAGATCGTCAATCCGTTTTAGAATGTAAGCAAATGGTATTACGTCAAACGTTTTACTGAAGACCTTTCCTTCAGAAAGCATATCCCGCTGTACGGAGAGTACAACATCGTGTTCAGAAGTACAAATTAATATACAGTTTAGTGATGGGCACTATATTTGCATGCATCAATTAGAAGATCGAGTGTCAGACCGTCCGACATCGTGACCACCATCCTTTAAAGTCGAACGACTGAGTTAACCCTTTGCACTCTGGGTAGTTTTTGAGATGAGGGTCCAGCAACTCCAGATCGATTTGATCATGAGCTGCCACCTGCTACGAAAGTATTTACGATTTTACAAACTCCGGGAGTTTTTAACCATGACCTATCCGTTAGTCCGATAGTATTTAAAATGTTGCTATCGCGCTTCTGAGAAAAATCCACCCATCGTAACTATTATTTCCTGCCATTTTACGGTAGAGAAATATAGAAATATATATTCTAGCGCATAAAACTATGAACATGAAGGATCGGTTTGGCCCTGCGCAATCGTGTGTCTCTGTGGAAACTTTTCAGAGATCTTATCGTCAAAAAAATTTTGGAGTAAGTGCCGTGGGGTTCGTTACAGTCCTCTTACCAAAATGCATCCCTGGCTTCCCTACTCCGTGGCCAAATCAGTTAGCGTTCAGATAGTGAATATTTAGGCAGGGGGACGTCGTACTGCTTTTCCAACGTCTATATGTGGGCTAACAAACAAACAATATGCGTCTTAGCCACTCGACAGTTACGCGATTTTCGGCCAGCAGCCATCATTGCTACATGGCCCGGTCTGCGTCACAGATTTACCCTGCACAAAGATGCAATGTAGCCTCTAGATGCTGGCACGCCGTGTCGCCTCAGCGGCGACAACGGATCTGTTAGCTTCTACTTCGATTTCGCCTGAGCGGCGACAATTTTTGTGATTCCGAGAGTCAAGCCTTGTATGCCAGGAGTAAACACGCTAAACAGTATTGACCATGGACACCTTAATGCATGGTATGAATATTAATGTAAAGCGTCAAACCGTTTGAGAACGTTTCAAATTGGCATAACCTTATACTCTTTACCTGATTCTTTACCTTCCGAGAACATAATCCGCTTTGTCGAGAGTATAACATTGTGTTCAGAGAAACAAACTAGAAGACATTTTAGCAGACCGATGTCCTATTTTCGTACACCAATAGAAGAATCGACAGCCAATCCTTTCGTGAGCGATCCCACCTTCTTTGCGAATCGAAGGGCTCAGTGTATAGCTTCACCTATCCTCCTATTCCGATAGGCAATCCAGGTATATCAGGAGTAAATCCGCTGTACTCCATTGTCAATGGACGGCTTGATTCGCGGTTTGAATATTCAAGTAGAGCGACAAACCGTTTGAGAGCGTTTCCAGTTGGTATCAAGTCAAACGTTTTACCGAAGAACTTACCCTCCGATGAAATAACCCGCTGTATCGTGAGTGAAATATAGTTTTCCGATGGAAGCATTGCTACACATTTTAATGACAGGCACCGTAATCACATGTATCAATTTGAAGATCGGGTCTCAAACCTGTCGAGACCGTTACCACCTTCTATATGAGTCGAACGGCTACGCCAATAGCTACACATATCCTGTGATTCCGAGGGTCATTCCAGATATTTCTGCAGTCAACACCCAGTGCAGTATTATCAGTGGACACGTCAAGTCACATTATGAATATTAATGTACAGTATCACACCGTTGTAGAACGTTACCTGTTACTATACAGTCTAACTTTTTACCGACGGCTTTACCTTCCTAGAATCTGACCCGCTGTATGAAGAGTATACCTTCCTGATAATAAAAACAAATTAGTATACATATGAGTGACGGGCGCCTTAGATTCATGTTTGCATTAGAAGATCGAGTGTCAAACCTTACGAGAACGTAACAACCTTCTTTTAGACATAAACGGATAAGTCAATTAGCTCACATATCCTGCGATTCCGAGAATAAAACAAGGTATTCGGGAGAAAATCTGCTGTACAGTATTGCCACTAGTCACACTACTTCATGTTTAGAATATTAAATCACAGAGTCAAGCTGTTGTGGAACGATACCTATTGGTATAGTGTCAAACTTCGTACCGAAGAGCTTACCGTCCGAGAAGCTAACACGCTGCATTGACAATAGAATTTCGAGTTCCGAGAAGTAAAGGAGCATTCATTTTTGAGACACGAACCATACTTTTATGTACGAATTCGAAGATCGAGAGGCAACCGGTCCCAGAACGTTACCACTGACATTCAGAGTCACATAGCTGAGTCCATCTATCCACATCTATCCTGTGATTGCGAGGGTCACACCAGGATGTCCGCGAGTCAATTCACATTGCAGTATTAACAGCGTACACGTTAGTTCACGGCATAAATATTAATGTTGAGAGTCAAACCCTCGGAGATCGTTACGATTTGGTATAAAGGAATTCTTTTAACGAAAACCTTACATTCCAGGAACCTGACCCGCTGCAGCGAGTGTCATGCTGAGTACGCACGGAAACAAATTGGTAGAGATTTAGCAGACGGACACCTTATATTCATGCGTCAATTGGAAGATCGAGTGTCAAATCCAATGCGAGTACGTTAGCATCTTATTCGAGATTCGAACTGCTAAATCAATAGTTACACCTGTCCCATGATACCAAGTGCCAAACCAGGTATTCCGTGAGTAAATCCGCTGTACAGTATTGGCAATGGACATCATAATTCACCGTTTGAATATTGATGCGAAGCGTCAAGCTGCGTGAGATAGTTACCATTTTCTATAAAGTCAAACGTTTTACAGGGGACGATACCCCCCGAAAAACTATCCCGCTCTATCGAGAATATAACTTCGTCCTCAGGGACAGAAACCAGTCTCCATTTCAGTGACGAGCACCTTAACTTCATGTATGAATTCGAAGATCAAAAGTCAATCCGCTCGAGAACGTTGGCACCTTCTCTGAAGGGCGATTGGCTATGTGTGCAGATTCACCAATCCTGATATTCCTAGAATCAAAACCAGTTATTCAGGAGTAAATCCGTTGGCAATAGACACCATAACACACGGTTTGAATATTACAGCAGGCCGTCATTCCGTTGCAGGGCAATGGGTGTAGGGTCAAACTTGTTACCGAATGCCTTTCCCCCTGAAAAACTAACTCGCTGTACCGGCATTATAACACCGTGATGTTAGTTACGAAGTAGTATATATTTCTGTGCCGAGAACCTTCATTTCATTCATGAATTAGAAGATCGTGGGCAAAACTGCTGGAGAACGTCACCGCCATCTGTGAGAGTCGAACGGCTAAGTAAATTGCTTCCTGTGATTCCGAGAGTCAAACCAGGTACTCCAGGAGCATGTTCCCTGTACCGAATAGGCAATATACACCATAATTACCGGTTTGAGCATTAAAGTAAAGCGGCAAAGTGACGGAGGTCATAACCAATTCGTATAAAGTCATTCTTTTTGCCGAATGCCTTGCCTGCCGAGAATAATAACTCGCTGTAGGGTGAGTCTTGCTCGTTGCTGACGGAAACAAATTAGTGGACACTGTAGCAGGTGGACACCGCATTGTCATGCTCGAATTGCAAAACCGAAAGTCAAACATTTCGAGAACGCTTCCACCTTCTTTGAGAATAGAAAGGCTGAGAAATCTGCTGATCAGTATGGGCATTAGACGTACAATTTCACGGAATAAATAACAAAGTAGTGAGTCAGACCGTGGAAGAACAACAAAAATTCATTTAAAGTCATTGTTTCAACCGAAAACATTACCTTCCGAGGACTTAACCCGCAGTAGCATGTGCCTTGGTTAATGATCACGGAAACAAACTAGTAGACGTGATAGCAGACGTGCACCATATTTTTCATGAATAAATATCAACATCGAGAGTCAAAACCTTCGAGAACATTACCACCTTCTTTGACATTCGTACGGCTAAGTCAATAGCTTCACCTATCCTGTTATGCCGATAGTCACACCAGGTATTTCGGGAGTAAATCCGCTGTACATTATTGGTATTGTTCACCATATTTCACGGTATTAATATTAAAGTTCACAGTAAATCCGTTGTACATCGTTACACCTATTGGTGTAGAGTCAAACTCTTAACCGAAGGCTATACCTTCCGAGATGTTAACCAGATGTATCGAGAGTATATCTTCGTACTCAGGGAAGCAACTTTGTATCCACGTTAGTGATGTGCACTTTAATTTCATGCAGGTATTAGAAGATGGAGTGCAAATCCGATCGAGAACGTTACCAACTCCTTTGTGAGTTGCACAGCTAAGTCAATAGCGTCACCTGTCCTGTTATTCCGAGAGTTACACCAAGTATTCAAGTAGTGAAAGTTCTGTACAGTATTGGCAATAGACATTTCATTCGACTGTATAAATATTAAGATATAGAGTCTAACCGTTGTAGAACGTTTCTTAATGGTTTAGTGTCAATCTTTCTACCGCGGCCATTACGCTCTGAACAGCTACACCGTTGTATCGAGTGTGTCACTTCTTGTTCAGAGAAACAAACTGCTATTCCTTTTAGTGATGGGCACCGTAATTTCATGTCTGAATACCATGATGTACAGATAAGCAGTTCTGAAACGTTGCCACGTTTTTCGGGAGACGCAAAGCTGAGTCAAGAGCTTCACTTATGTTGTGATAACGAGAGACAAACCAGGTGTTGCCGGAGTGAATCTAATGTTCAGTATGGGCATTAGCCACCCTATTACAGAGCATAGATATTAAAATACACAGTCAAACCGTCGTAGCTCGTCACCTATTGGTATAGAGTCAAAAATCCCGTATCGTCCGAGAAGCTAACCCGCCGTATAGAGATTATAACTTTAGGCTCACAGAAATACATTAGTATACATTTCAACGATGGGTACGATAATTTCATGTATGACTTGGAAGATCTAAGACAAACCGATCGAGAACGTTATCAGCTTCTTCGAGTGCCGATCGGCTGAGTCTATAGCTTCACCTATACTTGCGGTTCCGAGAGTCAAAGCGAGCATTTCAGGAGTAACTCCACGGAACAGGGTGGGCAATAGGCACTTTAATTCACGGTATGAATGTTAAAGTAGTGCGTCAAACCATTGGAGAGGATTACCTTATGGTGTAAAGTCAAACTTTTTACCAGATACCATGCCTTCCAAGAACCTAACCCGCTGTAGCGAGTGTCATGCTTAGTGCACACGGAAACAAATTGGTAGGCATTATAGCAGGCGGAAGCCTTACCTTCATACGCGAATATAACAATCGGGAATCAATTCGTTGGAGAACGTTCCCACCATCTGTTGGAGTTAAACGGCTACATCGACAGATTCACCTATCCCGTGGTTCCGAAATTCAAACCATGTATTCCGAGAGTAAAGCAGCTGGAGAGCATTGGCACTAGACACCTTAATTCTCGGTTTGAATATTAAGGTAGATCGCCATACCTTCTGAGAGCGTTATAAATTGGTAGAAAGTCAAACGTTTTACCGTAGGCCTTACCCCCCGGAAAACTATCCCGCTGTTCCGAGAGAATAAGTTCGTGTTCAGAGAATGAAATGGCTATCCATTTCAGCGACGGGCACCATGGCTTCATGTGTGAATTGGAAGATTTGACGTCAAACCGCTCCAGGATGTTGCCACCGTCTGTGAGAGAAGAGCGGCTTAGCGATTTGCTTCATCTATGCTCGTATACCGAGTGTCAACTAGATATTCCAGGAGTAAATCCTCTGAACAGAATTGGCAACAGACACCATAATACACGGTTCGAATATGAAAGCAGGCCGTCAAACCATCGGTCAACATTACCAATTTGTGTAGAGCCGTCAAGGTGCCCGTCACTGAAATGGATACCAATTTCGTTCTCAGAACACGAAGTTATGCATTCGATACAGCGGGTTTGGTTCTCCGAAGCTAAGGCCGTCGGTAAAATGTTTGACAGTATACCAATGGGTAACGTTGTTAAAATCGTTGACGATCAACTATTCATACCATGAATTAAAGTGCTCATTGGTAATACTGCACTGTGGTTATTCTCTCGGAATACCTGGTTTGACTCTCCGAACTACACGATAGGTGAAGCTGTTGAGATAGCCGTCCATGATTCAGAGATGGCTGTAACGTTCTGGATCGGTTTGACCCACGAACTTCTAATTCATACACGAAATTAATTTGCTGCTCGTTAAAACGTATACTACTTCATGTCACTGAACTCAATGCTATGCTCTCGATACAGCTGGCTAGTTCCTGGAGGGTAAGGTCATTGGTAAATCGTTTGACTTTATAGGAATTAGTATCACACTGAAACAGTTTGCCGCTCTACTTTAATATCTAAACCGTGAATTATGGTGTTTATTGCTAATACTGTTCAGCGGATTTACTCCCGGAATACCCTGTTTGACTCTCGGAATCACAGGATAGGTGAAATCGTTGACTCAGCCTGTCGACTCTCAAAGAAGGTGGAAACGTTCTCCAACGGTTTGACACACGGTCCTCTTATTCATAGACGAAATTGAGGTGCGCGTCCGCTAGAATTTCTACTAATTTGTTTCTCTGAACACTAAGCTATACCCGAGATGCAGTGGGATACGTTCCCGGAAGGTAAGGTATCCGGCAAGGAGCATGACGTTATACCAATTGGTAACGTTCTCCAGCGGTTTGACACTGTACTTTAATACTCATACCGTGATCTGAGGTGTTTCTTGCCAATACTGTTCAACGCATTTACTCCTGGATTACCTGATTTGCCTCTCGGAATCTTAGGATAGGCGAAGCTATTGGCTTGGCCCTTTCACTCTCAAAAAACCCGGTAGCGCTGTCCAAAGATTTGACTCTCGATTTTGCTATTCTTACATGAAAGAAGATGCCCTCCTGCTGAAATGTCTACAAATTTCTTTCCGTGAGCACTAAGCAAGACACTTCTTACAGCATACTTGTCTCCTCGGAAGGTAAGGCCTTCTTAAAAAGTTTGACACTATACCAATATGTAACATTCTCCGACGACTTGGCTATGTACTTTAATATTCAAAACATTAACTATGCTGATTATTTCCAGTACTCCACGGGGGATTATCTCCACGAATACCGTGTTTGGCTTCCGGAATCACAGGATAGGTGAATCTATCGACCTAGACGTTCGACTCTCAAAGAAGGCGCTAACATTCTCAAACGGTTAGGTCATACATGAAGTACTTATATGAAATTAATGTGCCCGTCACTAAAATGTATACTAATTTGCCCCTCTGATCACGAAATTTTACTCTAGATACAGCGGGTTAAATTCTCGTAAGGTAAGTCCTTCGATACAAAATTAGGCTTTATACGACTAGGTAACAATCTACAGCGGTTTGACGATCTACTTTAACATTCAAACCGTGAATTAAGTTGTCCATTGCAAAACTATTCACGGGTTTTCTCCAGAAATACCTCCGAATACGTGGCATGTCTCTCGGAATCACATTATAGGTGAAGATATGGACTTATCCATTCGACTCTCAAAGATGGTGGTAATGTTCACGATCGGTTTAACACTTGACCTTCAAATTCATGCATGAAATTAAGGTGCCCCTCACTGGATTGAATTCCAACACACAGGACAGGTGAAGCTATTGTCATTCACGTGCTATTCTCAGAGAAGGTTGTAACATTCTGGAACGGATTGCCTCTCGTTTTTGATGCTTATACACAAACATGTGGTGATCGTCCTCTAAAATATGTACAAATTTGTTTCGATGCACATTAAGCAGGACACTAGTTACAGCGGGTTATGTTCTCGGAAGGTATGGTATTCGGTAAAAGGAATGTCTTTATGCGCATTGGTAATTTTCTCCGTCGGTTTGCCTCTCTACAATAATATTCATGCCGAGAGTTATGGTGTGAATACTGCGCAGGGCATTTACTTCATGAATACATGGTTTGACACTCGGAATCCCAGGCAGGGTGATGCCATTGACTTATCTGTGCGAAGCTCAAAGACTGTGGTAACGTTCTCGATTGGTATGACCCTCGATTTTGTGACTCGTACATGAAATTATGGAGTCCATCATTAAAATGTATAGTAATTTGGTTCTCTGAATACGAAGTTATACTTTCAATACAGCGGCTTAACTTCTCGGAAGCTATGGCCTTCTGTAACACGTTTCTCTCCACACCATTGGGAATCATTCTTCAGCGGTTTGACGGTCTGCTATAATATACATACCGCGCATTAAGGTGTATACTGTCAATGCAGAACAGGAATTAACTCCTGGAATACCTGGTTTGTCAATCGGAAATCTGAGGATAGGAGAAGCTATTGAGTTACCCGTTCGTGTACCAAAAGAGACGGTCACGTTAATATACGGTTTGACACTCAACATTACATTTGATTCATGAAATTAAGGAGCCCGGCACTAAGATGTGTACCATCTTGCTACCCTGAACACGATGTTATACTCCTGATAGAGCGGGATAGCATCTCGCAAGGTAAAGCCTTCGGTAAAAAGTTTGACTCTATACGAATAGGCATCGTTCTACAAATGTTTGGTGAACTACTATAATATGAAAACCGTCTTTTAAGGCGTAAATTTCCCATGCTATTCGCCGGATTTACTCCCTGAATACCTCGATTGTCTGTCGGATTCACTGCATAGGTGAAGCAATTGATTTACACGTTCGAATCTCAAGGGGGGGGGGTAACGTTCTCAGACGGCCTGGCGCTCTATTGCAATATACAAACCGTGAATGAAGGTCCCTATTACCAATACAGTTCATCGGATTTACTCCTGGAATGCCTGCTTTGCCTCTCGAAATTGCAGGATGGGTGAAGCTATCGACTTAGCTGTTGGTCTCTGACAGAAGGTGGTAACGGTCTCGAACGGTTTGACACTCTATCTTTTAATTCATACATGAAATTAAGGTAATCGTCACTAAAACTTATAATAGTGCGTACCTCTGAACGTGGTGTTATACTCCCGATACAGCGGGTTAGTTTTTCGAAGGGCAAGGTCCTCTTGTAGACTTTTGAATATATAAAAATTGGTAATGTTCTTGAACGGCTATACGCTTTATTTTAATGTTAAAGTCGTCAATTAATGTGTCTATTGGCAATATTGTTCAGAGGATTTACTCGGGTATTACGTGTTATGACTCTTCGAATCACTGGATATGTGAAGGTATTGACATAGATGTGACACTTTTGAAGAAGTTGGTAACGTTCTGGAACCGTTTTCCTCCCGATGTTCTCATTCGTACATATAATTAAGGTGCCCGCCACTGAAATGATCACTAATTTCTATCTCTGATGACGAATATATGCTCTCGATACAGCACGTTAGGTTCTCGGAGGGTAAGGTCTTCGGTAAAATGAATGACTTACTACGAATTGGATTCGTTCTGCAATGGTTTGATGCTTTACGTTAAAAATCAAACCGTGGATCAAGGTTTCTATTACCAATTCGGTTCAGTGGATTTACTCCCGGAATACGTGGTTTCATTCTTGGAATCGCAGCATATATGACTTTGCCCTTCGTCTTTCACAGAAGGTGGCAACGTTCTCGAGCGGTTTCACCATCAATTTCTAATTCATACATGAGGATAAGGTGCCCGTCGCTGGAATTTAAACAAATTACATTCCCTGAGCACGAAGTTCTATTGTCAATGACGGTGGTAAGGTTCTCGAACAGTTTGACACTCGACCTTCTATTTCATACACAAAATTATGGTGCCCGTCACTAAAATTTATACTATTTTGCGTCTGTGACAACGATGTATTCCTCTCCATAGAGCGTGTTATCTTCTCGGAGGGTACGGCCTTCGGTGAAAAGTTAGACGCTATCCCAATAGGTTGTATAAACGTGTGACCCTGGTCTTTAGTATTTATACCATGAAATAGGGAATATGATGCCACACACAAGGGAGGATTCACTGCCGGAATACCTGGTTCGAATCTTGGAATCACAGGATAGGTGAAGCCATTGACTTAGCCGTTTGCCTCTCAAGGAAGCTGGAGTTCTCGAACGGGTTGACGCTTCATCTTCTGATTCATACTGAAGGTTAAGGTATCCGTCAGTAAAATGTTTTCTAATTTGAGTCTCTGTGCACGAATACATAATCCCGATACAGTGGGAGAGCTTCTCGGAAGGTAAGGCCTTCTGTATAGAGTTTCAATATATATCAATAGCTATCGTTCCCGAATGGTTAGACCACCGATCTTCTTATTCATAGATGGAATGAATGTGTCTGTCAGTAAAATGTATGCTGACTTGTTTCTCTGTACACGATGTAATACCCTCAATGCAGCACTTAAGGCTTCCGGTGGGTAAGGTCTTCAGTAAAAAGTTTGATTCTGTACGAAGTGGTGAAGTTCTACAATGGATTGACTCGCTCCTTTAATACTCGAACCGTGAAATAAGGTATCAATTGCAAATACGGTTCTGCGGATTTACTCCTGGGAACCAGATTTGTCTCTCGGAATCACAGGATCGGTGAAGCTATTGACTTAGCTGTGCGACACTCATAAATGGTGGTAAGGCTCTTAAACCGTATGGCCATCGATTTTCTTAGTTATACATGAAATGGAGGTGCCCGTTTCTAAATTGGTTACTCATTTGTTCCTCTGAACACGTTATTATTCTCTCGATACAGCGGGATTAGCTTTCGGTGGGTAAGACCTTCAGTAAAACGTTTGACTATATACTAATTCCTAACGTTCTCAAATGGAATTGCTATCTACTTTAATATTAAAGCTGTGAGTCAAGGTGTCTAATGCCAATAATCTTCTGCGGATTTACGCCCGAAATACGTTGTTTGGCGGTCGTAATCACATGGTAGGTGAAGCTACTGACATAACAATTCTACACTGAAATAAGGTAGGAACGTTCTCGAACGGTTTGACCCTCGATCAACTATTTCATACATGTAATTACGGTGAATGTCGCTAAAATGTAAACTCATTTGTTTTTCTAGTCACGAAATTACACTCTAGGTACAGCGTGATAAGCTCTCGAAATGTATGGTCCTCTGTAAAAAATTTGGCTTTATAGGAATAGGTAACGTTTTCAATCGGTTTGACGCACCACTTTAATATTCATACCGTGAAATATGGTATCTATTGCCAAACACTTCAGCGGATTTATTCCCGTATTACCTGATATGACTCCCGGAATCACAGAACAGGTGTATCTATTGACCAAGTCGTTCGGTTCTCAAAGGTGGTGGTAACGTTCTCGAGCGGTTTGAACATCCAAATTCTAATTCAAATATGAAATCAATGTGCCGTCACTAAAATGTATACTAATGTGGTTCCCGAAACCCGAAGTTATACTCTGGACACAGCAGGTTATGATGTACGGACGTAATGCCTTCGGTGAAAAGAGAGACTCTATACCAATTGGTATTGATCTCCGACAGTTCGACTTTCTACTTATATGTTCATACCGTGAAGAATGTTGTCAAATGCTTATATAATTCAGTGGATTTACTCCCGTAATGACTGGTTCTACTCTCGGAATCGCAGGATAGGTGAAGCTATTGCCTTTGTTATGCGGCTCACAATGAAGGAGGTAACGATTTCGAAGGGTGTAACTCTAGATCTTCTTATTCATACCTGAAGTTCAGGTGCCAATCTCTAAAGTGTACACTAGTTTGCTTGTCTGAACACGAAGTTATACTCTGGATACAACGGTTTAGGAGCTCGGAAGGTAACGCTTTCGGTAAAAAGTTTGATTCTATACCAGTAGGTAGCGCTCTACAGTTGTTCGCCTCAGTACATTAATATTGATACGGTGAATTTAGGTGTCTATTGTCATTACTGTACTGGGGATTTACTTCCGGAATACTTCCTTTCACTCTTGGAATCACACGATAGGTGAAGCTTTTGACTTAGCCGTTCGGCTCCCAAGAAAGCTGGCCACGTTCTCCAAAAGTTTGACCCGCGACATTCCATTTCACTCATGAAATTGAGGTGACCGTCACAAAAATGAATACTGATGTGTTTCACAGTACACAAAGATACACTCTCGATACAGTGGGTTTGTTTCTCGGAATGTAAGTCACTCGGTAAATGGTTTTACTCTATACCAGTTCGTAACCATCTACGCCGGTTTCAATCCGTACTTTAATGTTATAACGTGAAATAGGGTGTCTATTGCCATACTGTCACGCGGATTTACTTGCAGTAGTACCTGGTTTGACTCTTGGAATCGCAGGATAGGTGATGCTTTGCCTTAGCCGTTCACATCCCATGTAAGGTTGTATCATTCCCGAATGGCTTGACACTCGATTAGCTAACTTATACCTGAACCTAAGGTGCCCATCTCTATAATGTATAGTAATAAGGTCCTCTGAACGCGATATTATACTCTCGATACAGCAGATTAGACATTCGGAAGGTAAGATCTTCAGTAAAACGTTTGACTCTATACCAATTGGTAACGTTCCCAAATGCAGTGACGCTCTATTTCAATATGAAACCGTGAATTGAATTGTCTATTACCAATACTGTTCAGCGAACTTACTCCGGGAACACCAGGTCTGGCACTCGGATTCACAGGATTGGAGAAGCTCTTGACTTAGCCGTTCGTCTCTCACAGAAGGTGGCCACGTTTTCGGACGATTCGACACTCGATCTTGTAATTCATACATGAAATTAAGCTGCCCGCCGCTGAAATGAATATCAATTACTTCCTCTGTACACGATGTTATATTCTCGTAGAAGCCGGTGAGGTTCGCGGATGGTAAGGCCTTCGGTAAAACGTTTGACTTCATACCAATTGGTATCGCACTCAAACGGCTTCACGCTCTACTTTAAAACTGATACTGTGAATTAAGGTGTCTGTTGGCAATACTGTACAGCGGATTTACGCCTGGGATACCAGGTTTAACTCCCGCAATCACAAGAAAAGGTAAAGCCATTGACATAGCCGTTCGAGTCTCAAAGCTGGTTATAGAGTTCTCGAACGCATTGACCGCCGCTCTTCTAATTAATACATGCAATTAAGGTGCCCGTCACTAAAATGTATACTAATTTGCATCACTGAACACGAAGAAATACCCCCGATGCATCGGGTTAGCTTCTCGGATGCTAAGGCCCTCGGTAACATGTTACACTCTATTGCATTATGTATCGTTCTATCAATCATTCTTTCAATCTGTACTTTAATATTTTTAACGTGAATTAGCGCGTCTAGTTCCAATGTTGTACTTCTAATACATACATGAAATTAAGGTTCCGGTTACTAAGAAGTGTACTAATTTGTTCCTCTGAGCACGACTTTATGCTCTCAATACAGCTGGATAGGCTTCACGGAAGGTTATGCTGTCGGCAAAATATTTGAGCCTATTCCAAGTTGTAATGTTCTCCATCGGTTTGAATCTCCACTTTAATATGCATACCGTAAAATAAGGGTGCCTATTGCCAAAACACTTCAGTGGACTTTCTCCCGGAATGCCTGCTTTGGCTCTCCGAATCAATGGATAGGTGAAGCTATTGACATAGCTCCTTGAACCTCAAAGAGGGCGGTAACGTTCTGGAACTGCTTGACCCTCGATCTTCTGATGTATACATGGAGCTAAGTTACCCGTCACTAATATGAATACTAATTTTATTCCCTAAACGCGAAGATATACCGACGATACAGAATGATATGTTCACAGAAATTATGGTATCCGGTAAAGAGTATAACTATATAGCAATTGCTAATGTTCTCAATCTGATCGACGCTCTACTTTAATATTCATACTGTGAATTGAGGTGTCTATTGCCAACAATGGTCAGCGGACTTACTCCCGGCATACCTGGTTTGGCTCCAGGAATCACAGGTTGCGTAAACCTATTGACTTGGCGGTTCATCTCTCACTGAGGGTGATAACGCTAGAACGTCCGCTAAAATGCTTACTAATTTGTTTCCGTTCACGTTAGCCACGACACTCGCTACAGCGGGTTTGGTTCTAGGAAGGTATATTTATCGGTGTAAGGAATGGCTTTATACGCATTGGTAATGTCTTTCGTCAGATTGACTGACTACATTAATATTCATTCAGTGAATTAAGTTGTCAGTTGCCAATAAGCTGCAGCGGACTTAACCCCGGATTACCATATTTGACTATGGGTATAACAGAAAAGGTGAAGCAATAGACATAGCCGTTTGTCTCCCAAAGAGGGCGATAACGTTCCTGAACCCACCATCGATATTCTAATTCATACATGACTTTAAAGTGCCGTGACTACATTGTATACCAGTGTGTCTCTCTGAACACGAATCTATTCTCTCGATTCGGTGAGTGAGCACCTCGAATGGTATGGCATTCGGTAAAACGTTTGACTTTCT
>NW_027471469.1:0-24859 GCF_051020765.1 Lasioglossum baleicum
ATCCTTTTACAGAAAGCGTTACCTTCCGAGAAGCTATCCCGCCGGAACGGGAGTACATCTTTGTGTTCAGAGAAAGATATTAGTGTTCATTTAGTGATGTACATCAGAATTTCATGTATGAATTACAAAATCAGATGCCAGGCCAATTGATTTCGGGACCACCTTCTATAAGTTTTGCAAAGATAAATCAACAGAGTCAAACAAATTACTCTAGATTATAGTGCCGAGCACCTTAATTTCATGCATGGAATAGAAGATCGAGGGTCAAACCCATCGAGGACGTTACCACCTTCTTCGTGAAAAGGCACATATTACACAATAGCTTCACCTATCCAGTGGTACGGATAGTCACACTAAGTATACCAGCAGTATATCCGCTGAAGAGCATTGATATTGTACATCCTAATTCTCGGTTTTGATGTTAAGGTACAGCCTCAGTCCGATTGAAATCGTTAACTATTTCCATAAAGTCAAACGGTCGACAGTAGGACGTACCTTCCGCGAACTTCACCCGCTTCATCGAGACTATAACTTCGTATTCAGAGAAAGAAATTAGTATTCATTTCCGTGACGGGAGCCTTGATTTCATGTATAAATTAGAAGATGGAGTGTCAAATCGTTCAACAATGTTACCACCATCTGTGAGAGGCGGACGGCTATGTCAATAGCTTCACCTATCCTGTGATTCGGAGAGGCAAATCAGGTATTCCTGTAGTACATCTGCTGAACAGTGTGGGCAATTGACACCTTAATTCGCAGTATAAATAAGAAAGTCCACAGTCGATCCGTGGAAGGTAAATAATAATTTATATGGTGTCATTCTTTTTACCGAATACATTATCCTCCGAAATACTAAAAGGCTGTATCGTGTGTCTTGCTTCATGTTGACGGAAACAAATTAATAGACGTGTTAGCAGACGAGCTCCTAGCTCCTTGTCTAGTATAAATATCAAAATCGAGAGTCTCGCCGTTAGAGAATGGTACCATCTTCTATGTGAGTAGAATCGCTAAGACAACAGCTTTACCGATCCTGTGATTCCGAGAGCCACACCAGGTATTCCACGTGTAAATCCGCTGAATAGTATTGGCGTTAGATACCTTAATGCACGGATTGAATATTAAAATAGGGATTCAAATCGTTTGTGAACGTTTTCGATTGTTGTAAATTCGAACGTTTTACAGAAAGAAGTACCACGCGCTTCATCGTGAGTATAATTTCGTGTTCTGTGGATCATATAAATATACAACCTAGTGACGTCACCTTAAATTCACGTATGCTATAGATCAACGAGGCACAAGCCTTTCGAGGACGTTACCACCCGCATTTGGAGTCAAAAGGCTATGTCGAAAGTTTCACCTGTCCTGTGGATCCGAGAGTCCACCCAGGTATCCCATGTGTATCTCCTCTGAAAAGGAGAGACAATTGACACCTTGTTCCACGGTTTGAGTATTAAAGCTGATATTCAAAAGGTTGTAAAACGTTACTTATTGATATGGAGTCAAATTATTTGCCGTAGGTCTTATCTTCCGAGAACCTATCCCGCTGTATCGATAGTCTAAATTGTTGTTCAGAGAAACAAGCTATTATTTCTTATAGTGCCGAGCACCTTAACTTCATGTATGATTTACAAGATCAAGTGTCAAGCCGTTCGCGTACGTTACCATCTTCGTTGAGAGTCGAACTGTTAAGTCAGTAGCTTCACCTATCCTGTGATCCCGAAAGTCAAGCCTAGTATTCCGGTAATTAGTCCGCAGAAAGCTATTGGCAATAGACATCTCAATACGGTTCGAATATTGAAGCAGGCCGACAAGCCGCTGTAGAACATTACCTACTCGTCCTATACCAATAACTACCGTTCAGCAACGGTTTAACAATGCACTGCCGTATATATATCGTGAAATTGGGAGTCTAATGCCAATCCTGTGCAGCGGACCTACTCCCGGAATACCTTGTTTGACTATCGGTATTACAGGGTAGATGAAGCTCTTGTTTTGGCCGTACGACTCCCATTGAAGGTGGCAACGTTCTCGAGCGGTGTGACCCTCGATTTCCTAACCCATACACGACGTTAAGGTGCCCGTCACTGAAATGAATATTAATTTCCTTCTCTGAACACGAACTTACAATCTCCATGAAGTTGGTGATGTTCGCGGAAGGTAATGCCTTCGGTAAAACGATTTACTTTAATCCAATTCGTAACGATCAACAGAGGTTCGACGTTCCGCTTTTATATTTAAACCGTGAATTAAAGTGTCTATTTTCAATACCGTTCAGCTGATTGTCTCATAGAATACTTCGTATTTCTATCGAAAATATAGGATATGAGAAGCTATTCACTTTGATGCTCGAACATCTAAGAGGGTGGTAATGTTCACAAACGGTTTGTGCATCGATATTCTAATTCATACATGTATTTAAGGTGCCCTTACAAAAACGTATACTGATGTGCTTCTCTAAACTCGGAGTTGTACTCTGGATAGAGCGAGATAGCTTCTCAGGTGTTACGACTTTCGGTAGAACGTTTTACATTACAGCAATTGGTAACGTTCTCAGACGGATTGAGGTTCTACATTAACATTGAAACCGAGAACTGAGCTGTCCATTGCCAATGGATATTAGCGGATATACTCCTGGTATACCTAGTGTGTCTCTCCGAACCACAGGATAGGTGAAGTTATTGTGTTACATGTGCGATTTCACGTTGAATGGGGTATCTCAAACGGTTTGTTGACCTACTTTAATATTCAAAACGCGAAGCTTGACATTCGATCTTCTTATTCATACACGAAATTAAGGTGTCCGTGACTCCAACGTATACTAATTTGTTTCCCTTTACACTAAGCAACATACTCGCTGCTGCGCGACAGATTGTCGGTAGGTACGGTAATTTGTAAAACGTTTGACTTTATAACAAGTGGTGTCGTTCTCAAACGGTTTCACGTTCTACGTTAGTATTCAGACCTCGAGTTAAGGTGTCAATTGCCTATAGTGTTCTGCGGATTCAATCCGGGCATGCCTGGTTTGCCTATCGGAACAGCAGGATAGGTGAAGCTATTGAATTAACCGTTCGACTGTAAAATAAGATGGGATCGATCTCGAATGGTTTGACGCTCGACCTTCTATGCCTTAGATGAAGTTGAAGTGCCCGTCAATGAAATGTATACTGAACATCTTCTCTGAAAAGGGAGTTATACACCAGATGCAGCGGGTGATATACCCGGAAAGTAAGGTCCCTGGTATATAGTTTGTCTCTGTTCCAATAGGTGAGCTTCTACAACGGTTTGACTCTGTACATTGCCAATGGCATTGCTAATATCGTACTGTGGACTTACTCCCGGAATAGCTCGTTTGAATCTCGGAACCACTGGATAGGTGAAGCTATTGACGTAGACGTTGGATACTCAAAGGAGGTGTTAACATTCTTGAACGGTTTGACACCCCGCTCTCCTAACTCATATATGAAGTTAAGGTGCCCGCCACCAAAATATATACTAATTTGTATATCTGATCACGAAGCTATACTCTCGATACAGCGAGTTAGTTTCTCGGAAGGTAAGGCATGTGGTAAAGTGTATGGCGTTATACCAATTGGTAACGCTCTCAAACGGTATGACGCACCACTATAATATGCACACCGTGAACTAAGGTGACTCTTGCCAATGCTGTGCAGCGCATTTACTCCCAGATGATCTCGTTTGACTTTCGGAGTCACAGGATATATGAAGCTATTGACTTACCCGTTCGGATACCATAGAAGGTGGTAACGGTCTCGAACGGTATGACCCTCGAACGTCTAATTCATGCATCAAATTATGGTGCTCGTCACTAATATGTGTACAGATTTTCTGTTCTCCACACGCAGTTATGATCTCTATGTAGCGGGTTAGGTCCTCGGAAGGTAATGCCTTCGGTAGAATGTTTGACTCTATACGAATAGGTAATGCTCTACAATGGTTTGATGCTCTGCTTTAATATTCATACCGTGAAATAAGGTGTCAATTGCCAATACTCATCAGCGGATTTACTCCGATATTACCTGACTTGACTCTAGGAGTCACAGGATAAGTGAAGCTAATGACGTAGCCGTTCGACTGTCAAAGAAGCTATTGTGTCAGCTGTTCGAATCTCAAGGCAGGTAGTCACGTTCTCATAAGCTTTGACACTGGACCTTCTAATTCATGCATGATGTAACGGCGCTCGTCACTGGAATGTATACTAATTTGCTTCTCTGAACCCGAAGTTATACTTTCGAAACAGCGTGTTTTCTTCTCGGAACGTAAGGCCTTCGGTAAAGCGTTTGACTCTATACGAATGGGTAATGCTCTACAATAGCTTGACGCTCTGCATCAATATTCATACCGTGAAATAAGGTGTCTATTGCTAATACTATTCAGCGGATATACCCTCGGATTACCTGGTTTGACTCTCGGACTGGCAATATAGGTGGAGCTGTTGACTTATCCCCTCGACACTCACAGTGTGTGGTAACGTTCTCGAACAGATGGACCATCGATTTTCTAATCCACTTGAAGTTAACGTGCCGACACGGAAATGAATACCAATTTCATTCCCTGAACAAGAACTTATACTCTCGATGGAGTCGCAGAATTTCGGGGGAGGGTAAGGCCTTCGGTAAATCGATTGACCTTATACCAATTACCAATTCCGAACGATCTCAAGCATTTTGACGATCTACTGCAATATTCACACCGCAAAATAAGGTGCCTATTTCCAAACCACGTCATCGCACTTACTTCCGGAATACCTGGCTTGTCTCTGCAAACCATAGGATAGGTGAAGGTATGGACTTAGCCGTTCGTCTCTCACGGAAGGTGGTAACGTCATCGAAAGGTTTGACTCTCGCATATTCTTTTCATAAATGAAAATAAGTTTTCCGTCTGCTAAAGTGTCTACTAATTTGTTTCCGTGAATACTGTGCAAGACACTTGTTGCAGCGGGTTAGGCCGTCGGAGGGTGTGGTATCCTGTACGAAATTTGACCATATACCAGTATGTACCGTTCTGCAATGGTTCGGGTCTCTATATTGCTATTTATACCGTAAATTAAGGTGTCTATTGCCAATGCCGTACTTCGGATTGACTCTCAGATACCTGGTTTGATTCTCCGAATGACAGGATTGATGGAGCTACTGACTTAGCGGTGCGCCTCTCACAGAATGTGTCAACGTTCTCGAACGGCGTGACTAACGATCCTCGAATTCGTACATGAAATTGTGGTACTCGTCACCAAAATGTGTAATAGTTCGTACCTTTGAACACGGTGTGTTAATCCCGATACAGCGGGATAGCTGTTCAGAGGGTAAGGCATTCTGTAGGAACATTGACCTTACACATATAGGTAATGTTCTTCAACGGCCTACTTTAATATTCGTAGCGTACATTAAGGTGTCTACTGCCAACACTGGCCTGCGGATATTCTCCTGGAATAACTGGTTTGACACTCGGTATCACAGGAAAGTTGAAGGTATTGACGTATCTGTGCCACTCTCACGTTCTCGAACGGTTTGACTTTCGATTCTGCTACTCGTACTTGAAAATAAGGTGTCCCTCTGCCAAAATGACTGCTAATTTGTTTCGGTGAAAACTACGCAAGCCAAGCGCTACAACAGAATGTGTTCTCGGAAGGTAAGGACTTCGGTTAAAATTTTGTCTCTATAGCAATAAGTATCGTTCTACAACGGTTTGGCTGTGTAGATTAATGTTCATACTGTGAATTATGGTGTCTATCGCCATTACTCCTAGAATATTGACTCCGGGAATACCTGACTTGGCTGTCGGAATCATTGGATAGGAGAAGCTATCGAATTAGCCATTCTACTCCCAAAGAAGGGGGGAACGGTCTCGAAAGATTGGATACTCGGTATTCTAACTTATACACGGAAATAAGGCGTGCTTCTGCTATAATATCTACTTATTTGCGTCCGAGAGCGCTATGCTCGACACTCAACACTGCGTGATATTTTCTAGGATGGTAATGTATACGGCAAAAAGAAGGACTACATACCAATTAGTAATGGTCTCCAACAGCTGGACTCCCTACTTTGATATTCATAACTTGAATTATGGTGTCCATTGCCTATACTGAACAGCGGATTCACTCCCCAGTACACCCAGTACGAATTTTGGAATCACAGTATGGGTGAAGCGGTTTACTTTGCCCAACGACTCGCTAAGAAGGTGGTATCGTTCTCTAACGATATTGTCCCACGATCTTCTATACGATACATGAAATTACAGTGCCTGTCACTAAGATTTAGAATAATTTGTTTCCATGTACAAGAAGTCACACTCTCGATGCAGCGGGTTAGTTTCTCCTATGGCAAGGTCTTCGGAACAACGATTGACCTTATGCACACTGGTAACGTTCGCAAGCGGTTTCACGCTCAACTTTAATATTCAATCCGTCAATTAAGGTATACGGTGCCTATAGTGCACAGCGGTTTGACTCCGGGAATACCTGGTTTGACTATCGGAATGACAGGGTAAGTGAAGCTACAAACTTATCCGTTCGAATGCCAAAGAGTTTGGCAACGATCTTGAATGTTTTGAACCTCGATTTCTTAATTCGAACATGAAATTAAGGCGCGCGTGACTAAATTGAATATTATCTTGCGTCTCTGAACACGGAGTGATACATTCGATACTGTGGATTTGCTTTTCGAAAGGTATGGCCTTCGGTAAAAGTTTGAATCTATACTAATAGATATCGTTCTACAACGTTTTTACTCTGTACTTTAACATTCACTCCGAGAATTAGGGTATCTATTGCTAATAATCTTCAATAGATTTACTCACGGAGTACCCGGCTTGTCTCTCGGAGACACTGGATAGGTGGAGCTATTGACTTATCCGTTGGACTCTCAAAAGAGGTAGTAAATCTCGCGAACTGCAAGACACATGTTCTTCTTATTCACAATGAAATTAAGGTTCCCGTTACTTAAATGTTTTCTAATTTGATATTCTGAACACGAAGTTATACTCTCGATACGGCGGGTTAGCTTCTCAGAAGGTAGGGCTATCTGTAAAGTGCTTGATTGTATACCAATAAGTAACGTTCTATAACGGTTTGACGGTCTGCAATTGTATTCGAACCATGTACTACGGTGCCTATTGCCAATACTATTCAGCCGATTTACTCCAGGCACACCTGCTATGATTTTGGGAAGCACAGTATATGTGAAGATATTGACATAGACGTTCCATTCTCAAAGAAGTTGGTAGCGTAACCGAACGGCATTACTGTCGATTTTTCTATTAATACATGAATACAGCGCTTCCGTCTGCCAAAATGACTACTAATTTGTTTCCGTGATCACTAAACATAACACTCGCTACAGCGGGTTAGATATTTGGAAGGTAAGGCCTTCGGTAAAATATTTCATTGTATACCAATTTCGTAACGCTCTCAAACGGTTTGACGCTCTTCTTTAGTATTCAAATCGGGAAATACGGGGTCTATTGCCAATACTGTTCAAAAGATTCACTCCCTATTATCATAGCGCTTCGACTCCCAAAGGAGGTGGTACCTTTCCTCTAACGCTGTGACTCTCGATTTAGATACTTATAGACGAAAATGTGCTGTGCGGCAGCAAAAGAAAGGCACTCGTCACAGCGGTTAAGGTTCTCTTTTGGAATGGTATTCTGTACAAATACTGACTTTAAACGAATAGGTGAATTTCTCCGACGGCTTGAGCCTTTACCTTAATATTTATACATTGAATAAAGCTGAATATTACAAAACTGTTGAGCGGACTTACTCGCGGAATACTGCGTTAGTCTCTGGGAATCACAGGATAGGTGAAGCTATCGACTTAGTCGTTCAACTCTCAGCGAACGTGGTAAAGCTCTGGAACGGTTTGAAACCCGATCTTCTAATTCATGTACGAAATTGTGGTGTCCGTCTCAAAAATGTATACAAATGTGTTTCCCTCAATACGTTGTCATGCTCTCGATACGGCGCGATAGCTGCTCGGAGGGGAAGTCTTTCTGTGTCAGGTTTGACGTCATGCGAGAAGGTAACGTTCGTCAACTGTTCGACGACCTGCTTTAGCATTCATACCGTGAACTAAGGAGTATATTGCCAATACTTTTCGGCGAACTTATTCCTGGAAAACTTGGTTTGACGGTCGGAATCACAGTATGGGTGAAGCTATAGACTTTGCCCATCGACTCGCTAAGACGGTGGTATCGTTCTCTACCCACATTGACTCTCGATCTTCTCTATAATACATGAAATTATGGTGCCTGTCTCTAAGATTTAGAATAATTTGTTTCCCTGTACGCGAAATTATGCTCTCGATGCAGCGGATTAGTTTCTCGTATGGCAAGGTCTTCGGAACAAAGTTTGAATTTATACCACCTGGTAACATTCGCAAGCGGTTTCACGCTCAACTTTTATATTCAATCCGACAATTAAGGTATCCAGGGCCATAACTGTTCCGCGGAATTATACCCGGACCACCTGGTTTGTTTTTCGGAATCACATGGTAGGTGAGGCTATTGACTTGGACCTTCGACTCTCAAGGAAGGTCGTACCGTTCACGAACGGTCTGACTCCCGATTTTGCAATTCATATATGGAAATAAGGCGTGCTTCTGCTAAAGTGACTGCCAACTTGATTCCGAGAACACTAAGCAAGGCACTGGCGACAGCGGTTTAGGTTTTTGGCGGATAAGGCCATCGGTAAAAGGTTTGAGTCCATACCAATAGGTGACGTCCTACAACGGATTTACTTGGTACATTGATATTTGAACCGTGAGTTAAGGTGTCTAATGCTAATACTGCATAATGGATTTACTCCCGGATTAACCGGTTTCGCTCACGTAATCACGAGATATGTGAATCTGTTGAGAAAGCCGTTCGACTCTCAAGGAAGGTGGTTACATTCTCGAACGATTTGACTCTCGCATATTCTTTTCATAAATGAAAATAAGTTTTCCGTCTGCTGAAATGTCTACTAATTTCTTTCCGTGAACACTCAGCTAGACACTCGCTACAGCGGCACAGGTTCTCGGAATGTATTCTACTGGGTAAAAGAATTACTTTATTTTAATTGATAATCTTCTCCGGAGGGTTGACTCATTACCTAAATATTTATATCGCGATTTAACGAGTCTATTGCCAATAGCGTACTGCGCATTTTATCCCGGAATGCCTGGTTTTAGTTTCGGAATCACAAGATAAGTGAAGCTACGCGCTTAGCTCTTGCACACACAAGGAGTGTGGTAACGTACGCGATGCGTTTGACACTCGATCGTCTAAATCATAAATGAAATTATGGCGCGAGACACTATCATTTATTATAATATGTTTCTCTGCATGCGAAGTTATAATTTCTATACAGCGGGTTATGTTTTCGGAGTGTAAGATCTTCAGTCAAACGCTTGACTTTATACCAATTGGTAACGATCTCAAGCGGTTTCACGCTCTACTTTAATATTCAAACTGAGAACTAAGGTGTCTATTCCCAATTCTGTCCAGCGGAATTACATCCGGAATGCTTGGTTTGACTCTCCGAATCGCAGGATATGAGTAGCAATTGTCATACATGTGCAATTCTCCAAGAATTTCGTAACGTTCTGCAACGGATTTCCTCGCGATCCTCTCATTCATACATGAAATTAAGAGTTCCATCACTTATGTGTATACTAATTTGTTTCACTGAATACAAAGCAACACAGTCCCTGGTGCCAGTTATGTTGTCGGAAGTTAAGGTAATCTGTAAAAGGAATGACTTTATATCTACCTGTAATGTTCACCGACAGTTTGACTCTCCACTTTGGTACTCAAACCGTGAACTAAGGTGTCCATTGCCATTTCTGTTCAGCGGATTTTCTTCCGGAATACCTTGCTTGACTTTCAGAATCCCAGAATAGGTGTAGCTATTGAATTAGCCGCTTGACTCTCTAAGAAGGCGTAGTTGTTCTGTTACGATTTGCCCTCGATATTCTAATTCATACTCGAAGTTAAGCTGCCCGTCACTGAAATGAATAATAACTTCTGTCTCTGGAAACGCATTTATACCCTCGTTGCAGCGGGTCAGGTTCTCGGGCGATAAGGCATTCGGTAAAACGTTTGACTTTGTAGGATACAGTAACGTTCCCACACAGTTTGACGCTCTATTCAAATATTCACACCGCGAATTAAGGTATCCTGAGCTAATACTCGTCAGCGAATTTAGCCTCAGATTACCTGGAATGACTCTTTGAATCACAGGATATGTGGAGCTATTGACTTGTCAGTTCGACTCTCAAAAAAGGTGGCAACGTTCTCGAACGGTTTGACCCTCGATATTCTAATTCATACATGTAATTAAGGTTCCGTCACTAAATTGTATACCAATGTGTTTCCCTAACACGTAGCTATACTCTCGATAAGGAGGGCTTGCTTCTCGGACGGTAAGACCTTCGGTAAAACGTTTGTCTTTATAGCAATAGGAATCGTTCTCAAACGGATTGATGTTCCATTTTACTATTCAAACCGTGAATTAAGGTGTGTATTGGCAATACCCTTCCAGAAAGATACCACCTTCTTTGAGAGTCGAACGGCTGAGTCAATAGCTTCACCTATAGTTGTGATGCCGGGCGTGAAGCCTGGTAATACAGGAGAAAATCTTCTGAGCACTATTGGCTATAGACTCCTTAATTCTCAGTATGCACATTAAAGTAGAGCGTCAAGCCGCTTGAGAATGCTACAATTTGCTATAGCGACATACTCGTTAACGGATACCTCACCTTCCGAGAATATAACCTGCAGTATGGTGGGTATAACTTCATGTTTAGGGAATCAAATTAGATTTCATTTCAGTGACGGCTCGTTAACTTCATGTAGGAATTAGAATAACGATAGTCATACCGTTCGTGAACGCTACCACCCTCTTTCAGTGTCGAACGCATATGTCAATAGCAGCACCTATCCTGTATTACCGAAATCCAAACCCGGTAATCCGAGCGTAAATCCGCTGATGAGGTTTGGAAGTAGACAGCTTTATTCACGGCATGAATATTATATTAGAGCGTCAACCGTTTGAGGGCAGTACTAATTGGTGTAATGTGAAACGTTTTACCGAAGGCCTTACCTCCTGCGAACCATAGCGCCTTTATCGAGGGATTAAGTTCATGTTCAGAGAATGACATTAGAATTCATTTCGGTGACGGCCTCCTTAGCTTCATGTATGAATTGGAAGATCGAAGGTCAAACCGCTCGAGAACGTTGCCACCTACCGTGAGAGACGAACGGCTAAATAAATAGCTCCACATGTCCTGTGATTGCGTTTATCAATCCAGGTATCCCGGTAATAAATGCGTTGTACAGTATGGGCAATAGACACCTCAATTCACGGGTTGAATAATAAATAAATCATTCGGCAACGTCACCACCATCTTTGATAGACGCGCAGATAAATCAGTCGCTTCACCTACACGACGATTCCAAGAATCATCTGCGGTATTCCGGCTGAAAATCCGATGACATGCTTTGCAATAAATATCTTATTTCACGGTATGAATATTACAGTCGGGAGACAAACCGTCGGGGAGCATTACCAGTTCGAATAATGTCATTCTTTTTATGGAATACCATACCATCCGAGAATCTAACTCGCTGTGGCGATTGTCTTGCTTTATGTTCACGGAAACAAATTAGTAGACATGTTAGCAGTCGGTCTCAACATTTTCTTGTTCAAATTACAAGACAGAGGGTCAAACCGATCGAGAACGTTGCCACCTTATGTGAGAGACGAACGTCTACGTCAATATCACCAACTATTCTGTGATTCTGAGAGTCAAACCAGGTATTCCGAGAGCAAATATGCTGCACTGTATTGCCAATAGTTACCATAATTCGGGAAGCGAATGTTAAAATAGATCGACATACCATGTGAGAATGTTACTAATTGACATAGAGTCAAACGATTTATCGAATGCCTTACTACCCGAGAAAATACCCCGCCGGTTCGAGAGTACATCACCGTGTCAATAGCTCCACCTTTCCGATGACTCCGAGAGACAAACCAAGTATTCCTGGAGAAAATCCGCTGGACAGTATTGTCAATAGACACCTTAGTTCATGGTGTGGATATGGAGGTGGGATGTCAATCCGTTTGAGAACGTTATCAATTCGTACGAAGACAGACGTGTTACTGAAAACCTTACCCTCCGAAAACATAACGCGATGATCGAGTGTATAATAACATGGTGCTCAGAGTCAGAAAATAGTTTACATTTTATTGACTCGCATCATAATTAACAGTATGAATTAAAATAACGAGGGTCCAACCGTTCAAGAACATTACCGCCTTCTTTGAGAGTCGAACGGATAAATCAGCAGTTTCACCCGTTCAGTGATTCCGAAGGTCAAACCAGGCATTACGATAGTCAAGAAACTGTACACTATTGGCAGTGGACACCTGAATTCACGGTATGAATATTCAGGTGCAGTATCTATTCCTTGTAGAACGTTACCTATTGGTATAATGTCAAAGATATTAGTGATGACCTTACCCTCCAAGAACATAACCCGTTGCATCGAGACTATACCTTCGTGTTCTGGGAAGGCAATTAGTCTTCATATCCGTGACGACTCTCAATGAAGCTATAGACTTAGACGTTGAAGACTCAAAAGTGGTGGTAACGTTCTCAAACGGATTGACACTCAATCTTTAAATTCATACACGAACGTCCAAGTCAGTAGCTGCAGTAATCCTATGCGTGCGAGAGTCAAACCAGGTTTTCCGGGAGTACATCCGCAGATGAGTATTGGCCATACATACCATAATTTACGGTATAAACATTAAGGTACTGAGTAAAATCGACGGGGACATTATCAATTAAAATAAAGTAATACTTTTTACACAATACCTTACCTTCCGGGAACCTAACCCGGTGTAGCGAAATTCTAGCTTAGTGCCCATGGAAAGAAATGTGTAGACATTTCAGCAGACGGACACCTCTGTTCCTCGAATGAACAGCAAAATCGGGAGACAAACTCTTCGAGATCGTTAGCACCTTTTTTGAGAGTAGTGCTATTATGTCACTAGCTTTACCTATCCTGTTATTCTGATGGGCGGACCAGATATTCTGAGAGCATATCTGCAGTATAGTATTAGCAATAGAGACATTAATTCACTGTAAAAATAGTAATGTACAGTTTCATACCGTTGTTGAACGTCACCTTCTGGTATAAAGACAAACCTTTTACGGAATGCCTAACTTTCTGCGAAGGTAACTCGCTCTATCGACCTTATAACTTCGTGATCAGGGACACAAATGAGTATAAATATTAATGACGGTCACCGTAATTTCATGTATAAAACAGAAGGTCGAGTGTCAAACAGCTTGAGTTCGTTACCACCTTCTAAGAAGGTCGAACGGCTAAGTGAATGGATTCACCTATTCTATGATTCCGACAGGTGAACCAGATATTCCGGAGTAAATGCGCCGAGGAATAATTTCAACCGATTCCTAAATTCGCGGAGTGACTAATAAGATAGAGCGTCACACTTTGGTGAGAAGGATACTATTTCCTGTAAAGTCAAACGCTTTAACGAATGCCTTACCGTCTAAGAAGCTGACCCGCCGTTTTCAGAGTATAGCTACGCGATTAGGGAAACACATTATTAAATAATTTAGTCACCTGACCTTAAATTCGTGAATGAATATGAACATTCACGTATCCTGTGATTCCGAGAGTCAAACCAGGTATTCTAGGAGTGAGTATGTCTAAAAGTATTGCCAAAACACACCTTAACTCATGGTATGAATTCTACGGTAGATATTCAAACCGTCAGTAACCATTACAGGTTGTTTGAAAGTCTTTCATTTTACAGAATATCTTACCATCCAGGAATATAACCGGCAGCAGGGAGTGTCTTGCTTCGTGTCGAGAGTAACAGGTTAGTATTCATTTCGCTGACGGGCACCTCAATTTCATGTATGAAAAAGAAAATCTGATTCAAACTGTTCGAGAGGAATGCAACCTTCCTTGAGAGAGACACCGCTCAGTCTGTACCTTCACCGATCCTGCTACTCCGACAGTCAAACGAGATATTCCGCGAGACAATCCACACTGAAGTATTACCAATGGACCCGTTAATTCATGGTATGAATATTAAAGTTGGGCGTCAACGCTGTTTGGAGCGTTACCTATTGATATAGTGTAAAACATTTTACGGAAAGTTTTACTTTCCGCGAGCCAAACACACTGTCTCCAGTGTTTAACTTCGTGTTCACAGAAAGAAATTAGTATTCATTTCAGTAATGGGCACCATAGCTTCATGTACGAATCAGAAGATTCAATGCCAAACCCTTCGATAACGTTACCACCCTCCTTGATGTTTGAACGACCAAGTCTACAGCTTCACCTATCCTGTGATTCCGAGAATCATATCAGTTAATACAGGAGTAAATCCGCTGAGGAGTATTGGAAATTGACACCACAGTTCGCGGTATGAATATTAATGTAGATCCTCAAACCGTTCTAGAGCATTACCAAGTGGTATACAGTCAAACTTTTTACCGGATACCATGCCTTCCATGACCCTAACCCGCAGTAGCGAATATCATGCATAGTCCGCACGGATACATATTAGCAGACGTATTACCAGGCGGACACCTTATTTTCATGTATGAATAAAATAATCTCGATTCAAACCCTTGGAGAACGTTCCCACCACCTTTGTGAGTCTTACGGCCAAGTCAATAGATTCACCTACCCAGTGATTCAGATAGGCAAATCAGTTATTTCGGGAGTGAATCCGCTATTCAGTATTGGCAATAGACGCCTTAGTTCACGGTTTGAATACAAAATCAGCCAGTCAGGCCGTTGTAGAGCGTTAACTATTGCTTTAAACTCAAACATTCTACCGAAAACCTTACCATCCGAATGCCTAGCCCTCTCTATCGGGAGTACAGCAGCGTGTTCAGAGGACAGAATTAGCATACGTTTTAGTGTCGGTCGCCTTAATTTCACGTATAACACATAAGAAAGCGTTACCACCTTCTTCGAAGAACGAACGTCTATGTCAATCGATTCACCTATCCCGAGATTCCGAGAGCCAATCCCGGAAATCCGAGAGTAGACCGCTGATAGCAGTGCCAGTAGTCACTTTAATTCACGGCTTGAATAAAAATGTAGAGCGTCAAACGCTTGAGAGTATTGCCAATTGATATAAAGTCAAACACTTTACGGATGGCTTTACCCTCGGAGAGAGCGAACCCTCCGTTTCGAGAGTATAACACCGCCTCCAGTGGTACAAACAAGTATACGTTTTACTAACGAGCAGCTTAATTTCATGCATGACTGAGAATGTCGAGTGTCAAACAGTTCGAGAACGTTGCCACCTTCTAGATCAACAGCTGCACCTATCCTGTTATTCCGAAGGTCAACATGGTATTCCGGGTGTCAAGCCTGTGTAAACATCTGGCATCGGACATCTTAATTCACGGTATGAGATTATGGTAGAACGACAAACCTTTGTAGAACTTCACCTATATGTGCAGTGTCAATCTTTGTACAGAAAGCCTCACCTACCGCGAAACAAACCCGCCGTACAGAGGAGTATGACCTTCTGTTCGGACAAACACATCAGTTTACATTTAGCGATGGGCACCTTAATTTCATGCGATGATTACAATATCGATGGTCAAACCGTTCGAGAAAGTTACCTCCTTCTTTGTAACATCGCACATAAAACACAATAGCCTCCCAGTCATGTGGTGACGAGAGTCACGCTAGGTACACATAAACAGGAGTAAATCCGCTGAACAATATTGACAATAGACACCATAATTCACGGTATGAATATTAAAGTAGAGCGTAAAACCTTTTGTGAACGTTACCAATTGACAACAACGACATACTTTTTACATGATACCTTACCTTCAGAGAACACTTTCCGCTGTATAGATGATATAACTTCGTATTCAGCAAAACAAATTAGTAGACATTTCGTCACGGCATCGTAAAATCATGTATGAATTAGATGATCGATGGTCAAACCCGATCGAGAACGTTACACAACCTTCTGTGGGAAACGATCTGCTAAGTCAATTGCATCACCTATTCCGTGATTCGGAGGATCATGTATTACGGGATTACGTCCGCTGAAAAGTATTGGCAATAGACACCATAATTAACGGTTTCAATATTAAAGCAGACGGCCAAACAGTTATAGAACATTACCTATTGGTATCGAGTCAATCCCTTTACGGATAGACTTACCATCGGAGAAGGTAACCTGCCCTTTCGGGAGTATAACTTCGTGTTCAGAGAATCGCATTTGTATACATTATAGTAATTTCATCTTATTTTCATGTAGGAATAAAATAATCTGGATTCAAGCCCTTCGAGAACGTTCCCACCACTTTCAGGAGTCGAACGGCATAGTCAATAGCTTCACCTACCCAGTGATTCAGATAGCCAAATCAGCTAATCCGGGAGTGAATCCGCTGTTCAGTATTGGCAATAGACATCTTCATTCTGGGAACGAATATAGAAGTGGAATCTCAATCAGTCGGAGAACATTATCAATTTTATGGTGCCATTCCTTTTGCTGAAGACCACACACTCCTAGAACACAACGCGCCGTAGCGTGTGTCATGCTTGGTGCTCACGGAACCAATTAGGAGACATTATAGCAGAGGCATACCTTACTTTGAATATATGAATTAGAAAATCGAGTGTCAAATCGTGCGCCATCATTACCAACCTTCTTTGAGAGTCGAGCGGCAGAGTCAATATCATTAACTATAATTGTGATACCGGAGAGTCAAGTCTCGAATTCAAGGTGTAAATCCACTGTTTAGTATTGGCAAATGACACCTTAATTCTCGGTATGAATATTAAAGTAGAGCATCAATTCGTTGGTGAACATAAGCAGTTTTTGTAGAGTCATTCTGTTTACCGAACACTATACCTTCCTAGAACCTGACCCGTTGTATCGAGTATCATTCTCAGAGCCAGTGAAACCAATCAGTAGATTTCTAGCAGACGAACAGCTTTGTTTCATGTATGAATAGCAATTGCCGATAGTCAAAACGGTTGGCAGAACGATGCCACTGTCTATGAAAGACCGACATCTAAGGCAACAGCTTTCTCCTAATTATTGCGAGAATCCATACCATGTAGTTTGGGCGTAAATACGCTAAACAATATCGGTAATAGATATCGTACTTCACGGCATGAATATTAAGCTTGGGAGTCAAGCCGTCGAAGAACATTACCAATTTGAAGAAAGTCATTGTTTTTAACCTATACCTTGCATTCCGGAGAACGCAAGCCGGCGTAGGGACTGTCTTGTTTTGTATTTACAGGAACGAATTAGTAGACATAATATCTGAGGCATACCTTATTTTGGTATATGAATTAGAAGATCGAGTAACAAAGCAAAGAGTTCGATTACCACCTTCTGTGTGAGTCCGTCGGCTAAGTCAGTAGCTGCACCTAACCTGTGATTCCAATGGCCAAACCACGTATTCCGGCAGTAAATTCGCAGAAACGTATTTCCAATAGACAGCTTAATATGAGTGCTAGAATGCGTGCTAAAGCAGATCGTCAAACCGTTGAAGAACGTTACCTACTCGCCAAGTGTCAAACCTGATACCGAATGTTTTCTCTTCCGAGAAGCTATCCCGCCGTATCGAGAGTATAACTTACTGTCGAGAGAAACACATATGTACTCATTTTAGTGATAGGCACCATACTTCGATGTAAAAATTACAAAAACAAGAGACAATACGTTCGAGAAAGTTACCGCCTTCATTGAGTGTCGACCGGCTAAGTCAAATGCTTCACGCATCCTGTGGTTACTGAGGCAAACCAGGTACTCTGGGAGCAAATCTGCTGTACAGTATTGGCAATTGGCGCCCTAATTCACGGTTTGAATGTTTATGTAAAGAGGCAATCGGTTTTGAGAGCGTTAGAAATTGGTACAATGTCAATCGTTTTACGCAAGGCCTTACCTTCCGAGAACCTCACCCGCCGGAGCGAGAGTAAAAGTACGTGTTCAGAGAAAGAAGTTATTACTCATTTTATTGACCATTACCTTAGCTTGGTGTGTGACTTGCAAGATCAAGGGTCATACCGCCTCGAGTACGTCGCACCTTCTGTAGGAGATGAATAGCGTAGTCAAATGCCTTCACCTATCCTGTGGTTCGTAGAGTCCAAGCCAGGTATTCTCGGAGTAAGACCCGCTGAAGAGTTTTGGCAATAGACTCCTTAATTCTCGGTATGATTATTACAGTAGCACAACAAACCGTTTGAGATCGATACTAATTCGTATAAAGTCAAACGTTTTACTGAAACCCTTACCCTCCGAAAACCTAACGCATTATATCGATCGTATAGCTTGGTGTTCAGAGGAAGAAATAAGTACACATTTTAGTCGCGGGCACGTATCCTTCTTGTATGAATTAGAATATAGTGTGTCCAACCGATGGGGAACGTTTGCCACCTTCTGTGAGAGACGAATGTCTAAGTCAATATCTTCACATATCCTGTGATTCTGAGAGTCAAACCAGGTATTCCTAGAGCAAATATGCTGCACAGTATTGCCAATAGATACCATAATTCGCGGAGTGTATATTAAAATTGAGAGTCAGACCGTATGAGAATGTTACCAAATGTTAGAACGTCGAAACTTCTAGCGGATACATTACCATCCGAGAATATATCCCGGCGGCGTCGTGAATATATCAGCGTGTTCAGTGGAGCGAATTACCTAGCAGTTTAGTGACGGTTACCGTAATTTCATGTATAAAACAGAAGGTCGAGTGTCAAACAGTTTGAGTTCGTTACCCCCTTCTATGAAAGTCGACCGGCTAAGTGAATGGATTCACCTATCCTATTGGTTTCCGACAGGTGAACCAGACGTCCCGGGAGTAAATTCGCCGAGGAATAATTTCAAGCGATTCCATAATTCGCGGAGGTGAATAATAACATAGAGCGTCATCACCTTGCGAGAACGTTGACTATTTCCCATAAATTCAAACGTTTTAACGAATGCCTTACCGTCTAGAGAAGCTGACCGCCGTATTCAGAGTATAGCTATGTGATTAGGGAAGCACATTATTAAATAGTTTAGTAACGTGACCTTAAATTCGTGAATGAATTTGAATGTCGCAGGCTCAACCCGATTCGGAACGTTGCCATGTTCTGTGAGAGTCAATCGGCCAAGTCAGTAGCTTCTCGTATCCTGTGATTGCGAGAGGTACAAACCAGGTATTCCAGGAGGTGAGTCCTGCCTATCAGTGTTGCCAAAACACACCTTAACTCATAGTACGAATACTACGGTTGATATTCAAACCGTCTGTGACTGACCATTACAGGTTGGTAGAAAGTCTGTCATCTTACAGAATACCTTACCTTCTAGGAATATAACCGGCCGCAAGGAGTGTCCTTGTTTCTTGTCCAGAGTAACAAGTTAGAATTCATTTCGCTGACGGGGACCTCAATTTCATGTATAAACAAGAAAATCTGATTCAAATTGTTCGAGACAGATGCAACCTTCCATGAGAGTGAAACGGCTAAGTGTTTACCTTCACCGATCCTGATACTCGACAGTCAAACGAGGTATTCCGCGAGAAAATCAACGCTGAAGTATTACCAATGGACCCTTTAATTCATGTTGTGAATATTCAATTAGAGCGTCAACGTTGTTTGGAACGTTACCTATTGGTATAGTGTCAATCATTTTACCGAAAGTTTTACCTTCCGCGAGCCAAACCCCACTGTATAGAGTGTTTAACTTCGTGTCACGATAAGGAAATTAGTCTTCATTTCAGTGGCGGGCGCCCCGTCTGCGTGAATGATTTAAAAGGGTGAAACCGTTCGATAACATTACCACCTTGTGAGAGACGAACGGCTAAGTCAGTAGCTCTACCTATCCCGCGATTCCGATAGAAAAAACAGGTATTCCAGGAGTAAATCCGCTGAACATTATATGCAATAGACGCCATAATTCAATATACGAATATTAAAGTAAATAGTCAAACCGTCGGAGAAAATTACTTATTCGTATAAAGACATTAATCTCACCGAATACCTTACCTTAAGTGTATCTAACCCGCTGTAGTCAGTGTCTCACTTATTGTTCACAGAACCAAATTAGTAGACATTATAGCAGAAGCACACCATACTTTCACGTATGAACCGAATTATTGAGTGTCAACCCGTTCTAGAACGATGTCACCTTCTTTGAGAGTCGAACGGCGAAGTCATTAGCTTCACATATCCTGTTATTCCGATAGACAAATCAGGTAATGCCGGAGTAAATCCGACGAAGGGTATTGGCAATAAACGCTTCAGTTCACGGTATGGACATCAAAGTAGGGAGACAATCCGTTCAACTAGGTATTCAATTGCTGTCCAGTAAAATGTTTTACCGAAGACCTTACTTTCCACGATCGTAGCTCGCAGTTTCGAGAGGGCAAGCTCGTGTTCAGAGATACAGATTGGTACACATTGTAGTGCGGGGTTCCTTAATTTCATGTATGAATATGATGATCAATTGTCAAACCGCGGGAGAGCGTTACGACCTTTCTTCAGGGTCGCGCAGAGCTTAGTTAACAGCTTCGCCTATCCTATGATACCGAGAGTCACAAAAGGTACCCCTGGTGAAAAGCCGCAGAACTGTTTTGCAGTAGACACCATTATCGACGGTATGAATATTGAAGTAGAGAGCCCAACCGTCGGAGAACATTACCAATTCTTATAAAGTCATTCTTTTTACCGAATACAGTATTGTACGAGAACATAGCATGCTTAAGCGAGGGCCGTGTTTAATGTTCACAGAAACAGATCACTACACGTATTAGCTGTCGGACATGTAATTTTCATGTATGAATATCAAAACGGCAGTCAAACCGTTTCAGAACTTTACCCACTTCTTTATGAGTCGAACGGTTAGTCAATAGCTTCACGTACCCTGTGGTTCCGAGAGTTAAACCAGGCACTCTGGAAGTAAATCCTCTGAACAGTATTGACAATAGACACCATATATCACGGTTTGAATATTTGTGTATAGCGTCTAGCGGTTTCAGAGCGTTACAGATTTGTATAATCCTTTACTGAACGTTTTACTGAACAGCTTACCCTGCGAAAGCATAACACGGTGTACCGAGATTATAACATGTTGATCAGGAGAACAAATAAGTACAGATTTTATTGACGGGCACCTTAATTTCTTGTATGAATAATATGATCGAGGGACAAACTTATCTTTAGAGTCGCACAAGCAAGTCAATAGCTTCACTTATCCTGTGATAGCGAGAGTATTCCGTGATTAAATACACTGAACAGAATTGGCAATAGACACCTTAGTTCACTGCATGAATATTCAGGACGATAGCCAAACCGTCGGACAACATGACCAAATGGTAAAAAGTCATCCTTTATGACCAATACATTGCCTTCCGTGCAACAAACCCGTTGAACTCTGCAGCACAGTATTGGCAACAGGCAACGGCGTTCCCGATATAGATATTAACGTACATAGTCTAACCGTTATAGAATGTCACCTATTAGTATAGCGTCAAACATTTTACCGAAGACCTCACCATCCGAGACCCAAAAATGCTGTATCGAGATTAGAACTTCGTGTCCAGAGAAGCACATTAGTATACATTTTTCAGATGGGCGTCATTATTTCATGTATGGCTTAGAAGACCGATGGTCAAACTGTTCTAGAACTGTTCCCACCATCTTTGAGGGTCGCACAGACATGATAGTAGCTTTACTTATCCTGCGATTCCTAGAGACAGACCAGGCATTCCGCAACTTATCCCGCAGTACATTATTGGAATTAGACACGCCATTTCACAATACAAATTTTAACGAACAGAATTGAACCGTTGTAGAACACTACCTATTGCTATACAGTCAAGCTTTTTACCGATGGCCTTACCATACGAGAACCTATCCCGCTGCGTCGAGAGTATAACTTCGTGATCAGAGATACAAATTAGTATATACTTATCGCGGACACCTTAATTTCATGTATGAATTAGAAGATCTTGTGTCAAATCTTTCGACAACGTTACCGCCTTGTTTGAGAATCGAACGGCTGAGCATCAGCTATCCTGTGATTCCTTAGAATCAAACCTCGTACTCCTGGAGTAAATCCGCGTAGCAGTATTGGCAGTGGACACCTTAATTGACGCCACGAATATTACGGTAGAGAGCCAAACCGTTGGTGAACATTACACGTTGAATGAACTCATTCTTCTTACAGAACACCTTTCATTCCGAGATCACAACCGGCAGCAGGGAGTGTCTTGAATAGTGTTCAGTGGATCAAATTAGTATTCAAATTAGTGGCACGGGACCCTTAATTTCATGTATGATTGAGCAGATCGCGAGGCAAACCGTTCCGGAACGTTACCACCTTCTTTTCGAATCGCACATGCATGACAATAGCCTCACCTATCCTGGGATTCCGAAAGGAATAACTGGTGTCTCAGAAGTACATCCGTTGAACACTATTGGCACTGGATACCATAATTCACAGTTTGAATATCAAAGTAGAGCGTCAAGCTGTTTGCGATCGTTACCAATTGGTACAACGTCATACGCCATACCGGATACTTCCCCTTCCGAGAACATAACTTGCCGTATCGTGTGCATAACTTCGGGTTCAGCGAAACAAATTAGTGGTGATCGCAACCACCTTCGTTGAGAGTCGCAGAGCTACGTCAATAGCATGACCTATCCTATGATTCCGAAAGTCAAACCGGGTAATCTGGGTGTAAATCCGCAAAAGCGTATTGTCAATAGACACCTTAATTCACGGTATGAATATTAAAGCAGGCCGTTAAGCCGTTGAGAACAATTACCCATTGGTGTAGATTCCAACATTTTACAGAAAGCGTTACCTTCCGAGAAACCAACCCGCCGAATCGAAAGTACACCTTCGTGATCAGAGAATCACATTAGCATACATTCTGGTGACGGCCATCTTAATTTCATGCATATATTAAAAGATCGAGGGCACACAGTTCGAGAACATTACCCCCCTCTTTGAGATTCGAACTGCTCAGTCAATAGCTTCACGTATCCTGTGATTCTGAGCTCAGACCAGGTATTCCTGGAGTAAATACGCTGAACAGTATTGATAATAGTCACATTAATTCCCGGTATTATTGGCAAAGTAGAGCGTCCAAGCGTCTAAGAACGATTCCAATTAGTATAAAGTCAAACGTTTTACTGATGTCCGTACCCTCAGAAAGCCTATACCGCGGTATAGATGGTATTACCTTGTGCTCAGAGAATGAAATTAGTTTACATTTTAGTGACAGAGACCTTAAATTGGTGCAACGAATAAGAAGATCGAATGTTACACCGTTCGAAAACGATACCACCTTCCTTGAGAGTCGCATAGTTGAGGCAATAGCTTCTCACCCGTCCTGTGGTTTCGAGAGTTTAACAAGTCAATACTGAAGTGTATCCACGGAATTATATAGGCAATTGGCACCATAATTCACGGTATAAATATTAATGTCGCGTGTCAAACTGTCGGCGATCATTATCAATTGGTGTTGAGTCACTCCTTCTACCGAAGACCATACCTTTCGAGAATATAACCCTCCGTATTGAGAGCACAACTTTGTGATCAGAGATACAAATTAGTGGACACTTTAGTTACGGTCACCGTACTTTCATGTGTCAATTGAATAGTCAAGAGTCAAAACGTTCGAGAACGATCCCACCTTCTTCAAGAGTCGAACGGCTATGATAGTAACTTCACCTGTTCTGTTATTCCCATAGTAATACCAGGTATTCCGAGATTCAATCCGCTATGCACAATTGGCAATAGTCGCCTTAATTCACGGTACGGATACTAAAGCAGAACCTCAACCCGTTGAATATTGGCAGCCACTGGTGAAGATACAAGCCTTTTACCGAAAGCCTTACCCCCAGAGAAGCTAATCCGCTGTATCGAGAGTATAACATCGTGTTCGGAGAAAGACATTAGTGTACACTATACTAACGAGCAGATTAATTACATGTATGAATTAGACGATCGGATGTCAAACCGTTCCAGAAGGTTACCGACTTCTTTGGGATTCGAATGGCTATCTCAATAGCTTCACCAGTGCAGGGATTCGGATAGCCAATCCGGGTATTCCTGGAGTAAATCCGCTGAACAGTACTGCCAATAGACCCTCTAATTCACGGTTTGAATAGAGATGTAAAGCCTCAAACCGTTTGAGACCAACCGAAAAACCTATACCGTTCAGAGCATTTACTCTTGGAATACCTGAATTGCCTCTCGCAATCAAGGGATAGGTGCAACAATTGACTTAGAACAGTGACATTCAAGGAAGGAGATAACGTTCTCTAACGGTTTGACGCTCAAACTTCTTGTTCATACATGAAGTTATGGTGCCCGCCATTAGAAAGTTGTGTTATTTGTTTCACTGAACACGGTGTTATACGCTCGAAATAGCGGGTTAGCATCTCTGGAGGTTAGGCCATCGGGAAAGAGTTTGACTTTATACAAATACGTTACGTTCTTCCGCGGTTTGACTCTCTTCTTTAATATTCATAGCGTGAATTAAGTTATCTATTTCCATAACTGTTGATCGTACTTACTGCTGGAATACACGGTGTCACTCTCGGAGTTAGAGGATAGCTGAAGCTACTGACTTGTCCGTTCGATTCTGAAAGAAGCTATTCTGTTAGCTGTTCCAATCTCAAGGAATGTGGTCATATTCTCGATCCGCTTTTCCCTGGATCATTGAATTCACACATCATAATAATGTAGCCGAAACGAAAATGTATACGAACTTGCTTCTCTGAACACGCAGTTATACGCACGATACAGAGGGGTAGCTTCACGGAAGGT
>NW_027471470.1:0-24807 GCF_051020765.1 Lasioglossum baleicum
ATTAAAGTGTGGGGGGGGGGGTCAAACCGTTGTAGAAAGTTACCTATTAAACTTATTTCTGGATACCTTACCATCCCTGAACAGCATCGTCTTCATCGATACTGTAACTTCGTGTTCAGTGAACGAAACTAATACTAATTTCAGTGACGGGTAACTTAACGTCATCTACGAATTGGAAGTTCGAGGGTCAAACCGTTCGAGAACGTTACTACGTTCTGTGACATTCGAAAGGCCAAGTCTGTTGCTTCAATTATCCTGTGTTAGCGAGAGTCAAACCAGGTATTAAGGGAGTACATACGCTGAAGAATATTGCCAATAGAAACCTAAATTCACGGCATACCTACTTAGGAACTGAGTCAGACCGCCGGAGAAAATTATTATTTGAAGCAGAGTAATTCCTTTTGAACCAATACCGTACCTTCCGAGAACCTATCTCGCTCTAGCTTAGTGTTCGCGGAAACAGATTACTAGAGATGCTAGCATATGGACATCACATTTTCATGTATAAATGTCAAAATCGAGAGTCAAACCGATAGAGAAAGGTACCACATTCTTTGGGAGTCCAATCGCTAAAACAATAACTTCACCTACCCAGTGATTCTGAGAGTCAATCCAGATATTCTAAGTGTAAGTCTTCTGAATAGTATTGATAATAAACACCTTAATTCAGGGTTTGAATATTAAAGTAGAGAGTCAAACTGTTGCAGAACATTACCAATTCGTATTAAGGTCATTCTTCTTACCGAACATCATTCTTTCTGAGAATCTGTCACGCTGTAGCGAGTGTCTTGCTCATTTTTCCTGGAAACAAGTTGGTAGACATTTTAGTGTACAGACTCCTCATTTTTGTGTATAAATATCATAGCGTCGTACAGCTAAGTCAATCCCTTTACACGTCCTACGATTCCGAAGGTCAAACCAGATATTCTGGGAGTAAATGCCCAGACAGAAATGGTAATAGACAGCTTTATTCCCGAAATGAATGTAAAAGCAGACCGTCATACCGATTGAGAGCGTTACCAATTTGTATAAAGGCAAACGCTTTACCGAATGCCTTACCGCCCGAGAAGCTAACCCGCCGTATCGAGAGGATAGCTACATGTTCAGAGAAATTATTATTCATTTCAGTGGCGGGCGCCTTTACTTCGTGTACGAATTATACGATCGAGGGTCAAACCGTTCGAAAAGGTTGCCACTTTCTGTGAGAGACGATCGGTTGGGTCAATAGTTTCACGTATCCTGCGATTCCCGGAGTCAAGCCAGGTATTCCGGGAGTATATCCGCTGCACAGTATTGTTAATTGACACCTCAAATCACGGATTTAATATTAAAGCAGGCCGTCAATTCGACGGTGAGCATTACCAACTTGTGTAAACTATTTCTCCTTACCTAATACCTAACCTTGTAAGAAGCTAACCCGAGGGATCAAGAGTATAACTTCGAGTTCAGTGATGCAAATTAGTATAGAATTTAGTGACTGGCACTTTGGTTTCCAGTTACCACCCTCTTTGTGGGGTGAGTGGCTAAGACAATAGCTTCCCCTATCTTGTGATTCCGTGGACCGAACCAGGTATTCCGGGAGTAAATCCAGTGAACAGTATAAGCCACAGGCTCCTTGATTCACGGTATGAGTATTAAACTAGAGCGACAAACCGTTTGAGAGCGTTTCCAGTTGGTATTAAGTCTAACGTTTTACCTCAGACTTTGTCCTCCGTTGAACCAATCCGCTGTATCGTGAGTGTAACATCGTGTTCAGAAGGAAGCAATGCAATACATTTCAATGATTGGTACCTTAATTTGATGTATGCATTTGAAAATCGGGTCTCAAACCTGTCAAGACCTTACTACCTTCTATAAAATTCGAACGTCTAAGTCAATACATTCACCTATCCTGTGACTCCGAAAGTAACACCTGATATGCCGGGTGTAAATTCACATAATAGTATTGGCAATAGACACCATATTTCACGGTTTTAATAACAAAGCAGGCCGCCAAGCCGTTGTAAAGCAATACATATTGGTGTAGAGTTAAAATATTTACAAGCGCCTTGCCCTCCGAAAACTGAACCCAGTGAATCGAGGGTACAACATCATGTTCAGAGAAATAAATTAGTACTCATTTTGGTGATGACCACCATAATTTAATGTACGAATTAGAAGATCGAGAGACAAGCCGTTCGAGAATGTTACCACCGTCTTTAAGAGTCGAACGGCCAAGTCAATAGTTTGACCTATGCTGTGATGCCGAGAGCTAAATCTCTGGAGTACAACCACTGGAATAGTAATGGGAATAAACACATTAATTCTCGACAAGATTATTAATGTGGGAGTAATATCGTCGGAGAACATTAACGGTTGTGATAAAGTCATTTTCTTTCCCGAATATGTTACCATCCGAGAACCCAACCAGCAGTATTGAGTGTCTCACCTAGTGTTGACGGACGCAAATTATAAGACATTTTTCACACGGATACCCTATTTTCATGTGTGAATAGCAAGATCGAGATTCAAACCATTCGAAAACGTGTTCACCATTTCTGTGTGTCGCACAGGTAAGTCAATAGCTTCACCTATCCTGTGATCCCGAGAGTCACACCAGGTACTCCAGTAATAAATCCACTGTACAGTATTGGGAATAGACACCTGAATTCATCTTATGAATAATAAGGTAGAGAGTCACAGCTCTGTATAACGTTACTCATTTGTATAGCGTCTAATATTTTAGCGGTGGCCATACCGTCCGAGAAGCTAACCCGCTGTATCGAGAGTATAACTTCGCATTCAGAGAAGCAGCAAATGAGAATACATTTCAGTCACGAGAACCTTCATTTTATGTATGAACTATAAAGCTCGAGGGTCAGACCGCTCGAGAACGTTACCGCCTTATTTGAGTATCGAATGACTAGGTCAATAGCTTCACCTATCCAGTCATTCCGAGAGTAATACCAGGTATTCCTGAACTAATCCGCTGAACAGTAGTGGCAGTGGACAGCTTATTTCACAGTATGAATATTAAAGCAGAATTTCGAACCGTTGTAGAGCTTTACCTATTCATATAGAGTCAATCCTATTACCGAAGGCCTCACCTTGCGTGAAGCTAGCCCTCTGTATCGACGGTATAACGTCGTGTTCTGGGAAACAGGTGGGTCTACATTTTAGTGACGGGCACCTTAGTATCATATGTAAATTCGAAGATCCACTGTCAAACAGTTCGAGAACGTGACCACTATCCTTGAGATTTGAACAGCCAACACAATTGATTCTTTGAGAGCCGAACGGACATGACAGTAGCTTCAGATATCCTGTGACACCGTGAGACAAACCATGTACTCTGGGATTAAATACGATAAGTATTTTTGGCAATTGACACCTTCATTCACGCTATGAACAATATGAGTAGAGAGTCAGAACGTGGAAGAACGTTACGTATTTGTATAGAGTCAAACTTTTGACCGAAGGGCTTACCTCCCGAGTAGTCCAACTCGCAGTAGAGTGTGCTTTGCTTAGTGTTCATGGAATCATATAATTTGACATTATAGAGGCGCGCACCTAAACTTCATTTATGAACTAGATTATCGAGTGTTTAACCGATCGAGAACGCTACCACCATAGTTGAGAATCAATCAGCTTAGTTTGTAGCTTCACATATCCTACGATTCCGAGATTCAAACCAGGTATTCCTCGAGTAAATCTGTTCTTTAGTATGGGCATTAGGCACCCTAATTCAAGGTATTAAGATTAAAGTACATTGTCAAACCGCCGTCGACCGTTACCTCTTGGTTCAGAGTCAAACTTTTTACCGAAGGTCTTACCGTCCGAGAACGGATCCCGTTGTATCGATATAATACCTTAGTGTTCAGGGGCATAAATTAGTATACACGTAAGTTTCGGGCACCTTAAGTTAATGCACGGATATGAAGGTCAAGTGTCAAACTGTTCGAGAACGTTATCACCCCTTTTGTAAGTGGCACGGCTAAGTCAACAATTTCGCTTATTCTGTTATTCCGAGAGCAAAACCAGTTATTCCAGGCGTAAATACGCTGAGGATTTTTTGCAGTAGACGCCTTATTTCCCGGTTTGAATATTAAAGCAGACCGTCAATCCGTCGTAGAACGCCACTCAGTGGTATAGAGACAAACGTGTTACCGAAAGCTTTACCTTCCGAAAATCTGACACGCCATGTCGAGAGTATGACTTCGTATTCAGAGAAAGCCATTAGTATACGTTTTAGATATGGGCAATCATAGGTTCACGGATGAATCAGAAGGTAGAGTTTCAAATCGTTCTAGAACGTGACCACATTCCTTGAGCGCCGAACGTTTAAGACAATGGCTTCTCCTATCCTGTGATTCCGAGTGTGAAATCAGGAGTTCCCGGAGTAAATGCGCTGAACAGTATTGGGAACACATACCATAATTGACGGAATCAATATGAATGTACAGAGCCTAGCTGTTGTAGAACGTTACATATTGGCACGGAATAAAACATTTACCGATACCCTTGCAATCCGAGATCCATACTCGCTGCATCGTGTTCAACATAACACACACACATGTACATAACATACATCTTCGTGTTCAACCGAAAACCTTAGTATATGTTTTAGCGATGGGCAACTTAATTTCATGAATGAAATCAAATATCGAGTGTCAAGCCGTTCGAGATCGTTACCATCTAGTTTTGGAATCGAACGGCATAGTCAACAGGTTCATGAATAGTTGTGATTCCGTCACTCAAGCTGGGTATTCCGTGAGAAAATATGATGAACAGTATTTCCAACAGAAACATTGATTCACGTTATGAATATTAAAGTAGATAGCCAAATCGCTTGAGAGGTTACCAATTGTATGACGTCATAATCTTTATCGCAAACCTTAGCTTCTGGGAACATAACCCGCTGTATCGTGAGTATAAATTCGGATTCAGGGAAAGAAATTAGAATTGATCTCAGTGATTAGCACCTTAATATCACGTATGAATTAGAACATCGAGGGTCAAACCGTTCGATACCGTTGTCACCTTCTGTGGTAAGGTCATCGGCAAAACGTTTGACTTTATGGGAAGTGGTAGCGATCTACAAAGGTGTGACGGCCGCTTTAATATTCATGCCGTGTATAAAGGTGTCGATTGCCAATACTCTTCAGCGGATCTGCTCCACATATACCTGCTATGACTCTCGCAAGCCCCGGACATGTGACGCTATTCACATTGCAGTTCGAATCACATAGAAGGTAGAAACGGTCTCTAACGGTTTGACAATCGATCTTCTCATTCATAGATAAAATTAATGTGCTGGTCGCTAAAACGAATACTAATTCGTCCCACTGAACATGATGATATAATCTCGATACAGCGGGTTATTTTTTCGGGGGTAAGGCCTTCGGTAAAACGATTCACTTTATAGAAATTTATAAAGGTCCCAAACGGTTTGACGCTCTACTTTGTTATCCAGACCGTGAATTAGGATCTCTATTGCAAATACTGATCTACAGATTTACTCCAGGAATACCGGGTTTGACTCTCCGAATCACAGGCTAGGTGAAGCTATTGGCATAGCCGTTTGTTTCTCACAGAAGGAGGTAACTTTCTCGAACGGGTTGACAATCGATATTCCATTTCGTACATGAAATAAAGGCACTCGTCACTGAAACGTATGCTAGTGTCTTTTACAGATCACAAAGATGTATGCTCGATACAGAAACCGCTGTTCTCGAAGGTAAGGATTTCTGTAAATGTTTCACTCTGCGCCAATATATATCGTTCTTCAACGGATTGACTCTGTACGTTCATATTGATTGCGCGAAATACGGTCTGTACTGCCAACCGTGATCATCGGATTTTCTACCGGAATACCTGGTTTGCCTCTCGGAATCACAGGATAGGTGAAATATTTACTTAGCCGTTTGCATCTCAAATAAGATGGAATTTTTCTCGAACTGTTTGACACTTGACCATCTTATCCATGCATAATATTAAGGTGCCCGTCACTAAAATGTGTAATAATTCGTTCCGCTGATCACGATGTTATTCATTCGAGACAGCGGCTTAAGCCTTCGGAGGGTTATGCGTCCGTTAAGAAGTATGACTTTATAATTGGTGACAACCTCTGATGGACGGCCGCTCTAACTTAGTATACAAACCGAGAATAAAGGAATTTATTGCGAATACTGCTCACCGTACCTATTCCTGGAATACCTGGTTTGGCACTGAAAGTCATAGAATTGGTGAAGCTATTGACTAAGTCGTTCGACTTCCAAAGAGGGTGGTAACGATAGCAAACGGTTTGACGCTCGATCTTCTGTTTTATACATAAAATTAAGGAGACCATCACTAAAATGTATACCATTTCGTTCCTCTGAACACGCTGCTATACTTTGGATGCAGTGGGCTGTGTTTTCGGAGGATAATATCTTGGGTGAAGCGTTAGACTCTATACCAATTGGCAACGTTCTCCAACGGTTTGACTCCCAATCTTCTGATTCATAGATATAGTTAAGGTGCCTGTAACAGAAGTGAATACTAATTTCTTTCTATCATCACGAGGATATACTCTTGAAACAGCTGGCTAGCTTCTCCGAAGGTAGGGCCTTCGGTAAAATGTTTGATCACAGACCAGTAGGTAGCGTTCTATGACGGTGTGACACCGTACATTAATATTCATACCGTGAAATATTGTGTTCACTGGTAATACTGCAATGGGTGTTGGCTCCCGAAATATCTTGAATGACCCGCGGAATCACAGGATAGGTGTAGCTATTGATATAGAAGTTCGACTCTGGTAGTAGGCGTTAACGATATCGCACAGTTTTACGCTTTGTCCTCCTATTCATACACGATAATATGGTGTTCGTCTGGTATAACGACTTCTAAATGTGATCTCGTGAAAACTGAGCAAGAGAGTGGCTGCAGCAGGTTGGATTCGCGGAAGGAAGGGTACTGGGTAAGAAGAATGACATTATATGTATTTTTATTTTTGTTTGTCATTCTACTTTCCTATTTATACCGGGAATTAAGGTGTCCTTTGTCAATTCTGTACAGTGCATTTAGACCCGGAATATCGGGTTTGACTTTCGGTATCTCAAGATATGTGATGCTATTGACTTTGCTGTGCGACGCTCCAGGAAGGTGCTAATATTCCCGAACGCTTTGACTCTGGATGTAGATATTCATACACGAAAATGTGGGATCCGACCGCTAAAATATCTACTAACATGTTTCCGTGAACAATAAGAGAGACGCACGCTACAGCGTGTTAGGTTCACAGAAGGGAGGGTATTTGGTAAAAAGAATGACCTTAATAGGAATTGAAAATTGTCTGCAACGGTTTGACTCTCTACTTTAATATTCAAACCGTGAATTGAGGTGACTATTATCACCATTATTTAGCGGAATTACACTTGGAATACCGGGTATGATCCACGGAATCAAAGGTTAGGTGAAGTTATTGACTCATCCTTTCGAATCACAAAGATAGAGGTAACATTCGCGATCGGTTTGACACTCGATCTTCTAATTTATACATGAAAATAGGGTACCCGTCATTAAAATGTATACTAATTTGCTCCTCTGTACACGAATTTATAGTCTCGATGTAGTGGGTTATGTTCTCGGAAGATACGGAATCCGGTAATGAGTATGAGTCTGTAAGAGACGCACGGTTAAGTCAACACCTTCTCCTATCCAGTCATTCGCAGAGTCAAACCAGGTATTCGAGGAATACATCGGCTGGTGAGTCTTGACAATAGACGCCATCAATCACGGTTTGAATATTAAAGCAGAGAGGCAATCCGTTGATGAACATAACCAATTGGAATAACGTCATACACTTTAATGCATACCCTACCTTCAAGAACATAATCCGCTGTATGAATAGCAGAACTTCGTGTTTTGGAATCCTCACCAACGACTTTGGGATAAGTACAGCTATGACAAGAGTCTCGCTTATCCTGTGATTCAGGGTTTCAAACCAGGTCTTCCGGGAGTAAATCCGCTGAAGAGCATTGGTAATGGAGACCCTAATTCACGGTATGAATACCATAGTAGAGAGTCCAACCGTCGGGGAAGAATACCAATTCTTATAGAGAAAACTGTTACTGAAGGCACTACATTCCGAGAACCAACCCCGCTGTATGAAGAGTATGACTTCGTGTTCGGAGGAAGGAATTTCAGGGAATTTCAGCGCTGAAAAAGTTAATTGCTTGCATGAGTTAGGGGATCGAGATTCAAACCCCTTCCATAGCGTTACCACCTTCTGTGAGAGTCGAACGCCTATGTCAATAGCATCACCAATCCTGTGATTGCGTAAGTCATATCTGGTAATCCGGGAGTAAGTTCGCAGAAGTTTATTGGCAACTGACACCTGAATTCACGGTACAAATATTAATGTAGAGAGTCGTACCGACGGAGAACATTAACAATGCGCATAAAGTTATACCTTTTACCGAATACCGTATATTCCGAGACCCTATCCCGCTGTAGCGAGTGACCTACTTAATGTGCACGGAAACACATTAATAGACAGTTTAACGGAGGAGCACCGCATGTTTGCGTATAAATATCAACATCGAGAGTGAAGGCGATCGAGAACGCTACCGCATACTGTGAGAGACGAATTGCTAAGTCAATAGCTTCACCTATCCTGTGATTCGGAGAGTCAACCCGGGAGAGCCGAGACTATGTGCGCTGAACAGTATTGCCAAGAGGCACCTTAATTGACGGTTTGAATAGTGAAATAGATCGACATACCGGTTGAGAACGCTACCGGTTGGTATAAAGTCAATCGCTATATAATTATCATATTGCTTAGTGTAAACGGGAACATGTAGGTATACATTGTAGTGACTGGCACCGTATTTTCGTGTATGGATGCGAATATCGAGCGGCAAACAGTTCCAGAACGTTACCACCTTCTCTGAGAATCAATGACATCACATCTAAGTCGATAGCTTCACCTATCCTTTTATTCCGAGAGCCACATCAGGTATAACAGGGGTAAATTCGCTGTACAGTAATGACAATGTTTACCTTATTTCATAGCATGTATATTAAAATAGAGCGGCAAACCGTTAGAGAACTGTACAAATTTGTATATCGTCCTACTCTGTACCGGATACCTTAACTTCGGAGAACATATCCCGCTGTATCGTGGGTATAACTTCGCGTTCATAAAAACAAATTAGTAGACATTTTACTAGACGCGCATCTCAATTTCATGTATGAATAAGCGTTACCGTGTGCCAAACCGCTCGAGAACATTTCCACCTTCTTTTATAGTCGAACGGCTATGTCAATAACTTCACCTCCCCTGTTCTTCCTATAGTTCAGCCAGGTATTCCAGGAGTAAATGCCCTGTGCAGAATTGGTAATAGACACCTTAACTCCCGGTTTGAATATTAAAGTATACCGTCAAACCGTTGTAGAACGATACCTATTAGTATAAAGTCATGGGCATTACAGAAATCCAGACCGTTCGAGACGCTAACCCGCCGTGTCGAGAGTATTACTTCGGGCTTAGAGAAACACAATAGTTTAAATAACAGTGATGGCACCTTGAGATCATAAATTAGAATATCGATGGTCGAAGCGTTTGAGCACATTACAACCATCTTTGAGAGTCGAACGGCAAGGTCAATACCTTGAGCCTATCCTGTGATTCTGAGCGTGACACAAGGTATTCCGGGAGTAAATCTGCCGTACAGTATTGGCATAAGACACCCTAAATCAAGGTATGAAGTACAGAGTCAAACCGCTGTAGAACGTTACCTATTCTTACAGAGTTAACTTCTTACAGACGGCCATACATACCGAGAAGTTAACCCGCACTATCGAGGATATGACTTCGTGTTCACAGCAGCAAATTAGTACACATTTTAGTGACGGACACCTTAACTCCATGTATAAATTAGAAGGTAGAGTGTCAAACCGTTCGGTAGCGTTACCAGCGTCTGTCAAAGAAGAACGGCGATGACAACAGCTTCACCTGACCAGTGATTCCAAAAGTCTAACCAGGTGTCCCGGAAGAGAATCCGCAGATCAGTATTGCCAATAAACACCTTAAATCAAGGATTGAATATTAAAAGAAAGAGTCAAACCGATTAAGAGCGTTATCAATTGGTATAAAGTCAAACGTTTTGTAGAAGGCCTTATCATCCGCGACCCTCGCCGGCTTCAACGAGCGTGTAACTACGTGATCAGAGAAAGAAATTAATTTTAATCTCAGTGACGGGCACCACCACTTCATGTATGAATTAGTAGGTCGTGGATCAAACCGCTCGAGATCGTTGCCAATGGGAAAAGAGTCATTCTTTTCTCCGAATACGTTTCTTTCGCGAACCTGACATGTGTACGTGTATTTTGCTTAGAGTTCACAGAACAAACTAGCAGATATTTCAGCAGGCGGGTACGTTATTTTCATGTATGAATAGCAAAATGGAGAGTTATACTGTTCGAGAACGTTACTACCGCCTTTCTGAGTAGCACAGCTGTGTGAGTAGCTTCACCTATCCTTTCATTCCGATGGTCGTGCCAGTCAATCGTGATGTAAATACGCTATACTGCCGAGTCCACAGACTCCTTAATACGCGCATTGATAGTGAAAGTAGAGGGTTAAACCGTGTGGAACCATTACCAGTTATTATAAAGTCATTCTATTACGGAATACCTGACATTCCGAGAATCAAGCCTGCTGTAGGGCGTGGCTTGCTTCGTCTTCAGAGAAACAAATTAGTATTTATTTTAGCTTCGGGCTCCTCAATTTCATGTATGGACAGGAAAATCGAGACCCAAGCCTTTCGAGAACGTTACCACCTATATTCAGAGTAACAATGCTCAGTCACTGGTTTCATCTATCCAGTGATTGCGAGGGTCAGATCAGGTCTTCAGGGAGTCAATCCACATTGCATTATTACCAGTATACACGTTAGTTCACAGTATTAATATTAACACGCAGAGAACGGCGCAGATTTTGCTATGCTGCGGCGGCAGTATAAATCGCACTATGCTTCATCTGACGGTGCCATTACGTACAATGTATAGCAGAAGTTGAAGCGCAGAATTGCAGTTTCTTCTTACTACACGTAATGTATAGCTGATATGAGCCACCGGTGGTACAAGCCGCCAGATGAACTATGAACGTGCGAGCCACCGGTGGTACACGCCGCCAGGCCGCCAGGCCTCACCCACCGAGAAACAAACACACTATATCGAAAGTATAACTTCGTGCTCAGAGGAGCATGTTAGTATACATTTTAGTGACGGGCACCATAACCTCATGTATGAAATATAAATATCGAGGGTGAAGCCGATCGAGATCTTTACCACCTCGTTTGGGCGTCGAACGGCTCACTCAATAGCTTCAGTTTTCTTGTGATTCCGAGATTGAAATCGGTGAATTCGGAACTAAATCCATTATACACTATTAGCAATAGACACCTTAACTCACGATTTAAATAGCAAAGCACCGTGTCAATACGTTCCAGGATGTTACCGATATGTATAAAGTCAAACATTTTACAGAAATCGTTACCTTCCAGAAACATAACCCGCCGTCGCAAGTGTCCTGTTATGTGTACTTGGAAACAAATCAGTAGACACTTTAACAGAAGCAAACCTCATTTCCATATATGATTAGCGAAATCGAAAGTCGGACCGTTCTGTAACGGTTGCACCTTTCTTGAGAGTTGCACAGCTACGTCAATAGCATCAGCCGTCCTATGATTCCAAGGGCCGTGCGAGATATTCCTAGATCGAATGTGTTGTACAGAATTGGCAATGCACACCTCAATTCGCGGTTTGAATATTAAAGTAGAGCCTGAAATCGTTTGAGAACGTTACATATTGGTATAGAGACAAACCTTTTACCAAAGAATGCATATCGCGCTGTACCGAGACCATATCGTCGTGTTCAGAGAAAGACGTTAGTATTCATTTCATTGACGTGCACCTTAGCTTCATGTATGAATGACAAGGCTGTGTTCCAAGACACACGAGGACGTTGTCACCTTCTGTGATAGACAAACGGCTAAGTCAATAGCGTTACCTGTTCAGTGATTCCGGGAGAGGAGCCAGGTATTCCGCGACTAAACCCGCAGTACTGTGTTGGAATTACATACGCTATATCATGATTATTAATATTAAAGAACAGACACAAACCATTGTAGGACGTTACCTAGTGTTCTACAGTCAACCTTTTTACGGAAGACCTTACGTTCTGAGAACATAACCCGCTGCTGTACGGAGTGCCTTGCTTATTGCTGACGGAACAAATTAATAGACATTGCAGCAGACAGACACCAGATGTTTGTATATAAATATCAGCATCGTGAGCCATAGCGATCGAGAAGGTTACCACCATACTTTAGAATCGTACGCCTAAGTCAATAGCTTCACCAATCCTGTCATTCCGAGAGCTAAACCAGTCACTCCGGGAGGAAACCCGCTGAACAGTAGTGCATATAGACACCTTAATTCAAGGTATAAATATTATGGTACTGAGTCCAACCGTCGGAAAACTTTACCAAATAATATTGAATCAAACTTTTTACGGAGAGCCTCACCATTCGCGAACCTAACCCGCTCTATCTAGTGTATATCACCGAGATCAACGAGAAAGATTAGTACAAATTTTTGGGACGTGCACTTTAATATTATATATGATCTAGAAGTGCGAGTGTCAAACCGTTCGATAACGTTACCACCTATTTATAGAGTCCTGCAGTTAAGCAATGTATTCACCTATTGTGTGATTCCGAGTATCGAACCAGGCATTCCGGGAGCAAGTTCACATTGCAGTATTATCAACAGACAAGTTAATTGTCGGTATAAATATTAAAGTAGAGCGTCAAACCTTTGTAGCACGTTCCCTACTGGTAAAGCGTCAAACTTTTTACGGAAGTCCTTACCTTCTGAGAACCAAACACGCATTATCGAGAGTATAACTTCGTGTTTATAAACGCAAATATATTTATTCTAGTGAGGGGCGCCTTAATTTCATGTATGACTATGGAGATCGCGATTCAATGTGTTCGAGAACGTTATACCCACTTTTATAGTCGCACAGCTATGTGAATGGCTTAACCAATCCTGTGATTCCGAGAGTCACACCGACGTATCCCGGGAGCAAATCGCCTGATCAGTTTTGGCACCGGGCACCTTAATTCACGGTTTTATTGTTAAAGTTGAGTGACAAAATGTCGGGGAATATTACCCATTGGTATAAAGTCATGCTTTCTGCCGAATACCTTACTCTTCGTTAACCTAACCCGCTATAGCGTGGGTCATGCTTGGTGCACGCGAAAACGAATTAGTTGACATTTTAGTAGACGGGCATCTTACTTTCATGTATGAAAAGAATACTCCTCAGTCAAACCGTCCGAGAACCATCCCACCATCTTTGAAATTCGAAAGTCTTAGTCAATAGCTTCATGTATCCTGTGATTCCGAAAGTCAAAACAGGTACTCAGGGAGTAATTGCCTTGTATAGTATTGGCATGAGACAGCCTAATTCACGGTTTTAATACCAAACCAGAGTTCAATAGGTTTGAAGACTTACATACAGACAAGCCAACCCGCTGTATCCAGAGTATAACTTTTCGTTCAGAGGAGGGAACTAGTTATCATTTTAGTGATAGCACATTAATTTCATGTATGATTTAGAAGATCGAGAGTCAAACAGATCGGAAAAGCTACCATTTTCTATGAGAGTTGAATGGGTATGTCAATAGCTTCGCCTATCCTGTTATTCCGAGAGTCAAACGAGGTGTTCTGGGAGTAAATTCGCTGAATACTATCGGCATTAAAAAACCTATTTCCCGGTATAAACATTAAAGTACAGTGTCACACAGTTGTACAACGTTACCTTTTCGTATAGAGTCCAACTTCCGTCGACAGGCCATACTCTCTGAGAAGATAACCCGCTGTATAGAGAGAATAACTTCGTGAACAGAGGAGCAGGATGGAATAAATTTTAGTGACGAGAACCTTAATTTCATCTATGATTCAGAAGATCGTGTGTCAAACCGTTCGAGAACGATAGCAGCTTCTTTGAAAGTCGAACGGCCAAGTCATTTGCCTCACCTATCCTGTGGTTCCGATACTCAAACCAGGTCTTCACAGATTAATCCGCTGAACAGTATTCGCAATAGGCACCTTAACGGGCGGTTTGAATATTAAAATAGAGCGCTAAGCCGTTGGAGAACGTTACCAATTCCTTGAAAGTCATTCCCTTTGCCGAATTCCTTACCATCCGAGAACATAACCTGCTGTATCGCGTGTCGTGCTTAGCGAAGATGGAATCATATTAGTAAACATTTTAGCAGACAGACAGATTATTTTCATGTATGAATTGAAAAATCGAGAAACAAGCCGTTCGAGATCTTTACCACGTTTATTGAAATTCGAATGTGTAAGTCAATTGATTCACCTATCCTGTGATTCCGGGATGCAAATCAGGTATTCCAGGTGTAAATGCGCTGTGCAGCATTGGCAGTAAACACCTCAACTCACTGTATGGGTATTAAAGTACAGAATCGAACCGCTGGGGAACGCTACCAATTGGTATAACGTCATGCTCCGTACAGGATACAATACCTTCCGAGAGCATAACCCACTGTATCGAGGGTACAACTTCCTGCTCACCGAAACAAATTGGGAGACACTTTAGCAGATGGGCGCCTTATTTTCATGTTACAATAAAATAATCGAAAGTCAAACCGTTCGAGAGCGATCTCGTCTTCCTTGAAAGTCGAAGGGCTAAGTGCAGAGCTGTTCCGATAGGCAAATCAGGTATGCCGGGAGTCAATACGCTTTACACCATTGGTAATTTGCATCTTAACTCACGGTTTGAATAATAATGTAGAGCGTGATACCATTTGAGAACGTTACCAGTAGGTATTAGGTCAAACTTTTAACCAATTACCATACACTCCGAGAACCTATCCCGAGGAAGCGATTGTATTGCTTAGCGTAAACGGAAACAAATTAGTATACATTGGAGAGCCGGGCACACTAATTCCATGTATGGCTAAGAAGATCGAGTGTCAAACCTTTCAAGAACGTTTCTACCTTCTTCAAAAGTCAAAAGGCTGAGTCAACAGCTTCTCCTATACTGTGATTCCTAGAGCCGAACGAGGTATTCCAGTAGTATCTCCGCTTTACTGTATTAGCATTAGACAGCATATTTCTCGGTATAAATGTTAAAGTGCAGGGACAATCCGTTGTAGAAAGTCACGTATTCGACTGGTGTCAATCTTTCTACCGAAGGCCTTACCATCTTAGAAGCTAGCCCGCTGTAACCAGAGTAATACTTCGTGTTCAGTGATGCAAATTAGTATAAATCTCAGTGACGGGCACATTAACTTCATGTATGAATTAGAGGATCCAGTGTCAAACCGATCGTGAACGCTGCCACCCACTTTTGGAGTCAAATGGCTGAGTGAGCACCTACACCGATCCTGTTATTCCGACAATCAAACCAGGTATTCTGGGAGAATGTCCACAGTGTAGTATTACCATTGGACTCTTTAATTCATGGTATGAATAGTTGAGCGTCAACGCTTTTTACAACGTTATCTATTGGTATATTGTCAAACATTTTACCAAAGGCCTTATTTTCAGAGGACTTAAGCCGCTGTATCGAGTGAATAACTTCGCGTTCTGGGAACGAAATTGGTATCCATTTCAGCGACGGGCATCTTGACTACTCTACACAAATTGGTTATGTTGACCGATGGTTAGGCGGCCTGCTTTCGTATTCGAAACGTGTATTAAGGTGTCTGTAGCAAATTCTGTTCAGAGGATTTAATCCAGGAATATCTAGTTGACTCTCGGTATACCAGCATAGCTGAAGCAATTCACTTAGCCGTTCTTCTCTCACAGACGGTGGCAACATCCTGGAGCGGTTTGACGTCAAATCTTCTAATTCACACATGAAGCCATGGTGCCCGTCGCTGAAATGAATAGCTATTTCATTCTCTGAACACGAACTTATACTTTCGATGCAGCGGGTTAGTTTTCCGGAGGGTAAGGTCTACGGTAAAACGTTTGACTTTTTACCAATTGATAACGATCTCAGACGGTTTGGCGATCTACCTTAATATTCAAACCGAGAATTAAGGAGACTAGTGCCAATAATCTCCAGCTGATTTACTCCAGGGATACAAGGTTTGACTTTCGGAACCACGGGATAGGTGAATCTGTTGACGTAGCCGTTCAACACCCACAGATGGTGGGAACGTTCTCGAACGAATTGATTCCCGATTGTTATATTCATGTATGAAAGTAAGGCTTCCGCCTGCTAAAATGCCTACTAATTTGTTTCCGTGTGCACTAAGCATGACACTCGCTACAGCGGGTTGGGTTCTCGGATCGCAATGTTTCTGGTAATAAGTCTGACTTTACACCATTAGGTAATGTTCTTCAACGGTTTGACTCACTACTTTAACATTCACACCGTGGATTAAAGTGCCTATTGCCAATACTGTTCAGTGGAGTTACTCCTGGAATGCCAGTCTTGACTCTCGGGACAGCAAGTATAGGTGACGATATAGACTCAGCCGTTCGGCACTCGAAAGAGCTGATATCGTTCTCGATCGGTTTGTCTTAAATCTTCTAATTCATACATCCAACTAAGGTGCCTGTCACTGAAATTAATACTAATATGTTTCTCTGTACACGAAGTTATAACCCCGATACTGCGGTTTATGTTCTCGGAGGGTAAGGTATACGATAAAGTGTATGACTTTGTACAAATTGGTAACGTTCTCAAAGGAATTGACGCTCTACATTAATATTATAGCCGCGAATAAAGGTTTTCATTGTCAATGCCGTACTGCGGATTTACTCGCTGAATATCTGGTCGGCCACTCCGAAACACATGATAGGTGAAGCTATTGACTTAGCCGTTCAACGTTTTGACTGGGTACTTTAATATCTATGCCCTGGAGTAGGATGGCTAATGCCCATACTGAACATTCTATTCACTCCTGCAACACCTGGCTTGTCTCTCGCAATCACAACACAAGTGAAGCTATTGACTCAGCTTTGCGTCTCCCGAAAAACGTGGCAACGTTTCTGGACGGCTTAACTGTGCATCTTCGTTTTCAGACATGAAAATTCGGTGCCCATCACTAAAAGGAATAGCTGTTTGTTTCTCTGAACAAGAAGTTGTACTCTCGATACAGCGGTGTAGCTGTTCGGGGCGTAATCCCCGCGGTAAAGAGAATGACAGTAGACCATTAAGAAACGTTCTACAACGGTTTCACTCTATATCTTAATATATATACAGTCGAATAGAATGTCTATTGCCAATACTGTACAGCACTTTCATTACTTGAATACTTGGTGTGACTCTCTGGATCACACGACAGGTGACGCCATTGACTTAGCTGTGCCACATGCAAATGAGGTGGTAACGTCCTCGATCGGTTTTGCACTCCATCTCCTAATTCCTGCATGAAATTAAGGTGCACGTCACTAACGTGGATACTAATTTGCTTCCCCGAGTACGAAGTTATACTCTCGGTACAGCGGATTAACATCTCGGAAGGTATAGCCTTCGGTCAAGAGTTTGAGTTCGGTAGAGTTTGACTCTACACCAACGTTGTACAACGGATTTACTGTGTACTTTAATATTAATACCGTGAAATAGGGTGCACAACACCAATAATGTACAGCGGATTTACTGCCGAAACACCTGGTTTGACTATCGGGTTCGGAGGACGGGTGAAGCTATTGATTCAGCCGTTCGTCCCTCAAAGGGGATGGTTACGATCGCGAACAGTTTGACCCTGGATGTTCCAACTAATGCCTGAAAATAAAGGTGTCAGTCTCTAGAATGCATACACACTGGCATCTCTGAACACGAAGTTATACTCTCGATAGAGAGGGTTAGCATCTCGGAACGTAACGGCTTCTGTAAGAAGATTCTCTGTATTCCAATATGTGGAGTTCTACAACGTACTGACGCCTCACTTTAATATTAAAACCGTAAGTTAAGGTGTCTAATTTCAATACTGTTCTGCGGATTTACGCCCAGAATACCTGGTGTTACTCTCGGAATCAAAGGATAGGTGAAACTATTGACTTAGCCGTCGGCTCTCAAAGAAGGCGGAAAAGTTCCACGGCGGTTTGACCCACGATATTCCATTTCATTCACGAAATCAGGGTGCCCGTCAATAAAATGTATGCTATTGAGTTTCACAGAACACGAGGATATACTCTTGATACAGCGACTTTGTTTCTCGGATGGTAAGGGTTACAGTAAATGTTTAATTCTATGACAATATGTAGGGTTCTAAAATGGCTATTAATTTGATTCCCTAATCGAGAAGTTATACTCCTCGCTACAGCGGATTAGTTTTTCTGAGGGTATGGTCGTCGGTATGGCGTTTGGCTTTATAACTATTGGCTTTATAACGGTCTCAAACGGTTTGACGCTCTATTTCAATATTCAAACCGTGAATTAAGGTGTCTATTACCAATACTTTCGAGCGGATGGTCGTCTGGCATACCTGGATTGACTCATGTAGTCCTAGCATAGGAAGTGCTATTGCCTTAGCCGATCGATTCTGGAAGAAGGTGCTAACGTTCACTAACGGTTTGGCCCACGATCTTCTGATTGGTACACGAAGTTAAGGTGCCCGTCACTACAATGTATAACGATTTGCTTCTCTGAATAGGAATTTAATCTCTCGATACAGCTAGTTAGGCTTCTCGGAGGGTAAGTCGTCGGTAAAAAATTGGTCTTTATACTAATTGCTTACGTTATACATGGGTTGACACTGCAGTTTAACATTTATACCGCGTATCATGGTGCCCCTCGCCAATACTATTCAGCGGATTTAATCCCGGAATACCTGGTTTAACTATCGGAATCACACGATACGCGAAGCTATTGACTTAGCCGGTCGTCTCTCAAAGAAGGTGGTAACATTCTCGAACGGTTCGATCCTCGATCTTCTTACAGATACACGCAGATAAGGTGCAAATCACTGAAATATGTATTAATTTCTTTTTCTGACCACGAAGTTATACTCTCAATGCAGTGGGTCATGTCCTCGGAAGGTAAGTCCATCGGTAAAACGTATGAAATTACACCAGTTGGTAACGGTATGAAACGGTTTTACGAACTACATTAATATCAAACCGTGACTTAAGGTGCCTATTGCCAATTCTCGTGAGCGGATTTACTCACGGAATACCTGGTTTGAATTTCGGAATCACAGGACAGGTTGTGCTTTTGTCATAGCTATGCCACTTGCGAAGAAGGTCTAACCGTTCTCGAATGGTTAGATTCTCGATTTTGCTATGCATTCATGAATGTGAGGCGTCCATCTGGTAAAGTGTCTTCCAATTTATCTCCGTGACAACTCATCAAAGCACTCCCTACAGCGGGATAGGTTCTCGGACGGTAAGGCCATCGATCAGAGGTTAGTCTCCAACCAATGGTCAACTTCCTGCACTGGATTGACTCCCTACATTAATATTCATGCCCGTGAATAAAGGTATCTATTGACAATTCCGTCCAGAATATTTCCACCCAGATAACCTGGTTTGTCTGTCGGAATCGCAGGATAGGTGAAGCTATTTACGTAGCCGTTCGACTCTCGAAGAAGGTGGAACGATCTCGACGGTTAGACCATCAATATTTTAATGTTTACATGAAATTAATGTGCCCGACACTAAAATAAATACTAATTTGTTTCTCTGAACACGACTATAGAATCTCAGTACTGGGGGTTGGACTCCCAGAAAGTAAGGCCTGCACAAAAACTCGGGCAATGGATCTATCGGTAACGTGCTACAGCGCTTTGACTCAGTTCCATACTATTTATACCGTAAAGAAGCGTGTCTCGTGCCAATAATGTGCAGCAGGTTTAGACGCGATTTACCTGGTTTGACTCATGGGATCACAGGATATGTGAAGCTGTTTACTTAGCCGTTCGTCTCTTGATGAAGGTGAAAACGTGCACGAAAGGTTTTGCCCATGATGAATCTATTCGTGAATGTAAATAAGGTGCGCGTCACTAAAATGTAAACTGATATATCTCTCTGCTCGGGAAGTTATACTCCCTGTACAGCGGGATAGCTGCGCGGAGACTAAAGTCCCTGTAAAAAGTTTGACTTTGTACCAATTGAAAACGTTCCCATACAATTTGACGCCCTACTTTAATATTGAAGCCTCGAAATATGGTCTCCAATCGGCAATAGTGTGCAGCTGATTTCCTCCAGGAATGCCTGGTTAGACTCTCGGAATAGCAGGATTAGTGAAGCTATTGACTTAGCCGTTCGGTATTGAAAGGAGGTCGTATCGTTTCAAACGGTTTTACAATCGATCTTCTGTTTTATACATGAAATTTAGTTGACCGTCACGAAAATGTATGCTAATTCGTTCCTTTCAACACACTGCTATACTCTCGATACAGTGGGCTTGGTTTTCGGAAGGTAAGGTCTTGGGTGAAACGTTTGACTCTGTAGCAATTGGGAACGTTCTCTAACTGTTCGGCTCTCGATCTTCTAATTCAGATATGAAATTAAGGTTCCAGTACTCTGAAATGAATACTAATTTCTTTCCCTGAACACGAAGTTATACTCTCGATACAGTGGGTTAGTTCTTCGAAGTGTATAGTCTTCGGTAGATCGTTTGACTATATAGAAATTGGTAACGTTCTCAAAAGGTTTGACACTCTATTTTAATATTCAAACCGTGAATTATGCAGTCTGTTTCCAATACTGTTCAGCCGATATGCTCCCGGAATACCTAGTTTAAGTATCGGAATCGCTGGATAGGTGAAGGTATTGAATTGGTCGTCCATCTGTCACAGAACGTGGCAAAGTTCTAGAACAGTTTGACCCTCGATCTACTAATTCAGACATGAAGTTAAGGTGCCTGTCACTGAAATGAATACTAATTTCTTTCCCTGAGCACAAAGTTATATTCTCGATACGGCGGGTTTGATCCACGGTAGGTTAAGACTATGCCGTCCGCACGCCAGACCGGCATTTTTTCGTCTCGCGCCGGAAGTACTGGCTCGCAATATACGCTTGACGCCGGCGATTTTTCGGGGGGCTGGGGGGTCAAAAATTTACAAGGTTCACAAAGCTCATCGGTAGTTTCCAGTTCTATGGCTCGATTTTATTGACAATGCGAAGATACACATATCTAAATAAGTAAAGGATTTTGTTGTATTATATGATTATTTATTTATATTGTGTTGTGTTACTCACTATTTATTTCTTAAATGATATGAAGCAATACAATCTCCGAGGTGAAGGGCAGTAATCAGTAATCAATAATTAATTATCAATAATCAGTCCAAACCATTTTTTTAGTTCGACTGGCGTAACATTGTAAAATTTTGCACTTTTCTTATCGGGCTTCCTCCCGGTGGAATTTTGTTCGTAGTACCTGTTCGTTTCGGTACTAACAAATTCAAATAAATCGATCCCGGTAAATAATTCCACGGCATCCTCGATATTGTTTCCATTTCCGGGAAGCACGTTAGGTCCGGAGGATCCTTCGAATGCATCATTGCTTCATGGTACATCAAAATCAGTCCACTCGCTCCTGCTATCATCGTCTGATTCATCTGAATCACTTGGCAACGGTAGTGATCGCCGAATTCTCCGTCTATATACTTCAGATTCGTCCGAAGATATTTCCTTATTTTCCTTTTCTGAAGACGTAAGGACTCCTGGTTCCTCACAATCTTCAAATTCGGATGGAACATCAGACATGATGTCCACACACTCATCACGTATAACTGTTTCTTCGTTCCCACTTGCCATTGTCGAAGGGTACAGGATTTTTGAGATTTTGTGTCGTTCACTTAAACGTTTCCAAGTCTTGTGCTCCTTATCGTTTCGCTGAAAGCTTTTATATTTTCTGCAGAATTTTCCTAGATGCGTTTTGAAAAACCGTAGAGTTGGCTGAACGAGGAAAATCGTCCCTGATTGGGCGCTTGGAGTCAAGGGCGTGTCCTAAGTCCTCGTATGGGTGACCTTGAAGGAAGGAAAATTCCTCCCACATAAAATGGAGGTGGAGGACTTTTCAGGGGCGGAAAACCATCGCCTCGTGTGGGACGACTTTTCTAACCCCCTCTTTCGATGTGAGGTGTACTAATAATTTTCGCGATGTCACCCGAGCACGGTACGCTATTATGCCGCTTTGGCGGTTCCGTGCTGGAGCCTGGGAATGTCCACAAGTGTACAGTACGTGGACACCTCACTGACCCATTGTCAGACAAGTCCTTAGTACATGAGCCTAATTTCAATAAACTTGGTTTTACGTTTCTCGTGTTTCGTCCACGAAAAGCTTCGGAAACAATCTTCTACCTAGCAATTCCACGGAAGAACCGTGACTGTTTGTCAAATGGGACAACGAGCTCGGCTGATGGAAGACCGCTCTGGTGTCTTCCAGAGGGATCAGGAATGTCCCTGGAACAGGTAGTGAAACAAAACACGCAATATTAACTTTCGTTCTACAGATTTGAAGAACTCAATAGAGCCATCTGCACTTGCGCGATAATTTCTGAATAGCACCAACGTGGAACCACAGGAGCTTCCACAGTAACCCGCGTATGGCACCAACGTGGAGCCACCGGCACTTAACCGACAGCTTACGCATGGCACCAATGAGGAGCCACCGGCTCTTAACCGATAGATAACGCATGGCACCAACGTGGAGCAACCGGACCCCATAGTCTAAACGCTTTCTGTAAAAGGTTTGACTATATACCAATAGGTAACGTTCTTCCATCAAAGGTTTAGCGTTCTACCCTAATATTCATACCGTGAGCTAAGGTGTCCGTTGCCAGTAGTGTTGCGAAAATTGTCTCCGAGAATACGTGGTTTTACACTCGGATCAACAGGATACGTGAACCTATTGAATTAGCTGTTCGACTCCCATAGATGGTGGCGTCGTTTCCTAACGGTTTTACTCTCCATTTTGCTGTTTACACATGAAAATGTGGTGTCCGTCTGCTAACATGTCTAATAATTTGTTTTCATTAAAATTAAGCAGGACACTCGCTACTGCTGGATTGGATCCCAGAAGGTAAGGTATTCAAAAATGAAATGACTTTACAGGAATTGGGAATATTCCCCGACGGTTTGACTCCCTACATTAATATTGATACCGTGAAATAAGGTGTGTATTGCCAATACTATACTGCAGATCGACTCCCGGAATACCTGGTTTGACTCTCGGAATCACAACTATTGGGAAGCTATTGACTCAGCCGCACGACTGTCAATAAAGGTGGTAACGAGATCAAACGGTTTGACACTCGATCTTCTAATTCATACATGAAAATACCGTCTCCGTCTTACAAAATTTCTACTCATATGTTCCTCTGAAGACTAAGAAAGACAATTGCTATAGCGGGTTGTGTACTCGGAAGGAAATATATTGAGTAAAATTAATGACATTATACCAATTGGTAACGTTCTCCTACAGCTTGACAGTCTACGTTAATGTCATATCGAGAATTAACGTGAATATTGCCAATACTGTTCTGCGCTTTTACTCCTGGAATACCTGACTTGCCTCTCGGAATCACAAGTGTACGTGAAGCTATTGTATTATGTGTGCCATTTTCAAAGAAGGTGGTAACGTTCTGGAACGGTTTGCCTCGCGATATGCTCATCCATACATGAAATTAAGTTGCCAGCCACTACAATGTATACTTATTTGTTTCGGTTTACATTATGCTACACACTCGCTGCAGCGTGTTAGGTTCTAGGTAGGTATGATAATTAATAAAACATTTGACTTTGTACAAAATGGTAACGTTCTCAAACGGTTTCACGCACTTATTATTCAAACCGTGAAATAAGGTGTCCAATGCCAATAGTGTATAGAGGATTGATTTTCGGAATGCCTGGTTTGACCATAGGAAAAACAGGCTACGTGAAGCTATGGATTTAGCAGTCCGACTCTCAAGGAAGGCGGTGACATTCTCGAACGGCTTGACTCTCCATCTACTTACTCGTACATGATATTATGGTGCCCGTCCCAAAACGAATTATAATTTGTTTCTCTGTACATGGAGTTATACTCTCGTTTCAGCGGGTTAAGTTCTCGTAAGGTCAGGCCTTGTGTACAAAGTATGACACTATACCAGTAGGTAACGTTCTACAAAGGATTGACTCTGCAATCTAATATTTATTCCGTGAAATAGTGTGACAAATGTATACAGTGATAAGTTGATTTCACCGGCAATACCTGGCTTGTCTTTCGGAATCACAGGAGTGGTGATGCTATTGACTTAGCCGATCGACTCCAAAGAAGGTGGTATCGCTCTGTAACGGATTGACCGCCAACCTTCTAATTAGTACAGTAAGTTATGGTGCCTGCCATTAAATTTATACCAACTTGCATTTATGAACACGAAGTCACACCCTCTATACAGCGGGACAGCTTCTTGGAAGGTAAGGCCATCGATCAAGAGTTTGACTTTTTACGAATTGGTATCTCTCTGCAACGGTTTGACGCTTTACGCTAATATAATAACCGTGAATTAAGGTATCTATTGCCAATACTGTTCAGCAGATTTGCTTCGGATTAAATGGTTCGACTGTCGAAATCACAGGATAGGTGGAGCTATTGGCTAAGCCGTTCGAATCACACAGAAGGTGGCAGCATTCACCAACGGTTTGACCCTCGATCTTCTAATCCATACATGAAGTTAAGGTGCCCATCACTGAAATGTATAGTAATTCGTTCCTCTAAACACGGCGTTATAATATCGATACAGAGGGTTAGGCGTACGGAGGATAAGATCTTCTGTAAAACGTTCGACTTTCTGTAAA
>NW_027471471.1:0-24791 GCF_051020765.1 Lasioglossum baleicum
CACTTTTTCAATTATTACTTTTTTGTTTTCCTGGAGACATGTTAATGCAACAGGTAAATAATATTATTATAATAACAAATATGTTAGAATAGATATGCTCAAATTTATATTAATTTTCATTATAAAAGAGTTTTAGTATAAGTACAGCTGCATACTCTATACAGTGGACTCAATTACCAACTGTTGTTAAAGATGAAATAGGCATGATTATATTACGTTCTCAAAGACCTAGTTATATTACAGCAGGAAAATTATATATAATGCATTTGGAAAATTTCTGCACGGTAAAAATTTTATCACATATTTGCCTAGAAAAATATATACAATTTATGTCAGCATGATATTACTCAATAATTATTTAATAATTTACGTACATTTTTAGATACTTAGTAGTGCATTTTCATACTTTATGATGCTTCGAAGCTTTAATTCGGAAGTTTAAAGTCTAAGAATCGGTTTGTATATTTTTAACTTTTTTTTTTATTTCCTATTTGACGTATAAAACGTGTAATATTTTTCACATGTAAGCACCCCATCCAAAATACATTTGGCAAAGATTATCTACATTTGTTGCTTCTAAAATCAAGTGATTAGTTTGTCCTTCAACACTGAGATTTAGAGCAATGTTCTCTAGTTTTTTCCCGTGATATCGAATCAAACCTTTAAGTCGTTGTTTTATATTTTTTATATGTTCCACAGCCTAAAATTTTCAATATTATATCTGATATCCTATTTATATTAACTATTGATTGAATTATTAATTATTATATTATAATTTACTTTTTCATTTGTTTTTTCACCGCCTTCACCGATATGGTTTTTGTTCCAGCTTACGAGTGGATCATACACAAATGGTGTCAATACACTTAGTAATGTACTACTTTGTTGTCGAAGAACCCTCATAGTTATCTCGCAAGCACGCCTAAACGGTCCCTCAATTTTTAATGGTCCCATAGCATCTACCATATTATGTGTTAAACGAAATGGTATACGCTCCGGCCACTCAAACAATTCTCCCTGATAATTGTAATGTAGTTAGCAGCAGTAGTAGTAAATGTTAAAATATTTATTGTATATGCATTGTTTAATCATGTTTCGTTTTATTAGATATAACAATAAATAAAAATAAAAAATTTGAATGTATCGTAGCTTAAATTTATAAGTAAACTTTTTACATACCCTATTGAATAAACAATTAAAATCTACGTGCACACAATCTCCACATTTAGAATCAAATAATATATTCTCCCCATGACGGTCTCCAAGTCCAAGAATATATCCTACCATAGACATTACTGCTGCAGTTCTAATATAGGCAGTACGTGCTTCATACCTATTTTTCGTATATTTCTTATATTCTTCTATTTCTACATAATAAAATTTTATTCAATTTACAGGAATTAGTGTAAATCATACCATCCATATGGATCGGGAAATGTAAGACGGAAACCAATCTCCGAGTACTGATGGATGCCGTGGAAGAAGTTGTTCTAAAAATACTTTTCTTTTCTTTTCTAATGGATCTTTTAATGCTGAAATGAAACATGCAAGTAAAAACTTTGGTGTTATCTAAAATTCAATTTTGTAACACGATATTTCTACTTACTACATAACATGCTTCTAAGTTCTCTATTCGAAATTGCAATGCTTCTTTCTTTATATAAACTTATTATAATGGGCCTAAAGCCAACCAAATTCGGCACCCATTCTACTAAACCACATTCCTCATTAAGCGGTACAACACTCTGTAAATTAAACAATTAATAGTACAAAATGTGATACTGTATTTCATACTGTACACTTACATATGTTCGAATGTACAATCTTCTTTGTCGCGATTCTGGATCATTTTGAAGATATTTATTCACAATATCATTAAATTCCATTAACCTAAAGTCTCTTCGTAAATCATCTTTTGGCTTGCACATAAATAGATATTCTTTCCGTCTGAACCTTTTAACGTAATACGTCGTGGTCTCTGAAGAGATGGCATAACAACTACATTATCTTCTATTCCTGATATATGAATCCAATTTCTGAAAATTATAAAACATTCATATTTTGTATATTAAACGCTAATGCTGTAGAAAACAATATTATACATACGAAGAAAATACACTACGATTTTCTAATGACATGCCCTTATATGGTAAATGCAGTTGTCTAAACTTGGTTGTTGGTATCATTATCGAACTAAATTCCTTATTTGCAAGTAAACGGGGAAGGTTCCGTGACAAGAAACTTATTGTAGTGTTCATGACGGCCCTATTAAAAAGTTATAAATGTATACAAACTTACATAAAGTAGCTTTTTTACTTACATCTGGAATTGCCTTATTTGATAGCTCAATTAATCGTTCCCATAATTTATGGAAATCTGTAATAAGTTTTATCATCTCCGGTGTTTTTAAGTTTGATATGACCAGAATTTCTTGACAGCGTTTCTGACGTGCAGGATAAGAGGACTATAAAGAATATTTTGTTAACATTTTTATTAATCGTTAATAATTAAATGACTTACATTAATAACTGATGCCATCATCCATAAACTATGTTGAGGATAGGCATGAATTAGTTTTACCAATATGGTACAGATAGTCTTCTGTACCTCGATAGAGGGATGACATATTCTTGATACGAGTTGGCTAAATGCAGTCAGCCACATGAATATTGGTAACCTTTCTTGATACACTTCTGCATTACGGGAAAAGAATTTTCAGTTACTTTTAAAGTATCATTTCATCTATTGAATACATACCCATGATTTTTGACATTTTTAATAATGCATCCTGTCGAAATTTGTCTTGTTCCTGATTCATAAAATTATTAGATCGCGATGTTGCGCGAGAAGCAAAATCCAACCATATAGTTAACATTCTTGGCATAGATTGATGAATGTATTTGCAGCCGTACTGAAGTGATTTTCCATAGTAATTCATAGTATGTACTTGTAAATCCCTAAACATATTATTAATTTCTTACTTTTCCATTACAGATATCATTTGTTCTGTACTTACCGCCCCATCGAATCTTTTTCTTCATCAGTCATTCTGTCTATAACAGACTCATAATACTGTGCACAAAACAGTAGACTCTTTTCCCATTCTCTCCATACTTCAATAGCTTCTTTGTAATTTATAATGTTAGCATCGGTATCTACATTAACTGTTTCGTCATTATATTTTTGCATATAGAAGTTTTGCCTAGAATAAACGAATAATTTTATCAATAATTAACGTTGTATTATATCTCTTATATATAAACAAACCTTTGCACATTGCTTTCTTTCTTCTAAACATTCTTCCGCTGATAAGCTTTGTAAAACACAGCTGGTTGAAAACAACTGGAAAAACATCGTTTTAGAGTTATAAAAGCATCTTCCTGGCAACCCTTTTGCCAATATAATTGAGCTTGTTCTATATAAAGTTGTTGTCGAGGACAAGAATCACTAGCTGACAAAATATACATATATGCTTGTTGATGCAGTCCACTTCTACAAAAAAAGACATAACTTTAATGGTAAAACAATGGCAATGAACAATTACGAGTAATAGTACATACTTCCTCGCAATCTTGGCACTTTTAAGCCAAATCTTGCCAATCTCTTCCTTGAGTACAGAATTTTCTCTGTTTTCAATCTCTTTCTGTAACTGAACTGCCAAGTCTAACGTTGCCCTACGCATACTAATACAAATTCTACACCACGTGAAGCGCGAATAAGCTGTCCACGTTTCTCCCATTCGTCAAATATCATTGGTACTTGTCCTATATCAGTTAACATTGTAGCAACTGCCTTATCAAATTCATTTAATATATGTAGCCTATTCATCATAATGAAAAACATTAAATACGTTTTGTTTTATTTCTTAGCGACGAATACAAGGTAAATTTTATTAATCTTACTTCTATGATGTAAGAATAACTCTGCTGATAAGCCCCTGGTCGTGAAGCATCTTCCAACAACGACGTTAGACTTCTTTTTAGGGATGATAAATCCGGCTTGATACCCTTCCTAAGGTCTTCAAGTAATACATGCTTAATATTTTTCTGAGAAGTGTCATCCAGCCTAGTAAACTGAGCTAATCTCCAAAATGGCTCATGCTCGATTATTAATGACTCCAATTCCGGTCTGCTGTGTAAAACTCCTTCAGTAATATGTTTCGCCGTGAATGGTTGATCAAGACCAAGATAACATTGAATCATCCCTTGTAAATATATATGTTTTGAGGACTTTTTCTGTGCCAATCTCTCATAACATGTAGATAACATGTAGCAGCATCCTACACATTTTATAAATATTTTTTATACACGTATATTAATCAATCTCTAAATAAACAAATTTCATCATACCTGTAGCTGTCCATTGACTTCATGAGCTAATACTAATTGTTGAACTGTTGGAGTATGATCTTGAGTAGCTAAAATGCCAGATATACCATCCGGTTCATCTAATTGAGCATATATTTTCTAAGGAGTAAAAAAAAGAAGAAAACTAAAATAATGACAAGGACTATTTTTAATTCTATGTTGAGTTGAAACTTACAGCGAGTAATCCACCTTCCAATGCTTCTGATAATCCTTTATTAGAAGAAGCCATGTGTTGTTCTAAATACATTAATGCTCTATGGTATTCTCGAAATTGATAACATCCTTCTGCCACAACTAACGCATTCAATGTTTCACAGAAATCTAAATAAAAACGGAAACAATATATATTTAATCGCAATATGTGATTATTAATCGTTCGAATCTAAATGACTTACTTTTCAAAGCGTCATACTTGTAATTACGAACTAATCTTTGTTCCCAAAGCCATCTTTGCAAATGATCTAACACTGAAAATATGATCTATTCGAAAATTATAACAAAATTATTAATTTTAAATTATTAATATACAATATATTTTTCTTTTTTTTTACATACCTGCGCACAACGTGTACGTCTAGTTTCTTCGGAAATTCTAGTATCATCCGCTTTTACACTATGTCCGTGTTTAAGAGGTCTATGACATGACAATTCCGAATCAAGTATAGGTTTTTTTCCTAACATCAATAATTGTTAACATTTCTTCTCGTATTTTTGCATGTTCTTGTTCACTGCCATTTGTTATTATATACGCTGATCAATGAAAAAATATGTATATTTAAATTATAGTTTATGATTCATTCCACTGTAAAACTAATATTAATAACAATGCTTACAAACGACATGAGGTAAACAAAATGTTAATATTTTTATATCTCGTTTGAGGGCCAATTTACACGCACGTAATACGTTAGTAAGAGTTTCGTCGTGAATATTGCTAAACATATTACAGAGCCAATTATAAGCCCAGTTTTCCACAGAAGACCCAGCTTCAGAACTATTTGAAAAAATAAGTTATCCGAGTATATAATAATAATAATAATATAATCAATAGTAAATTAAAATTTTGGAAAATATTTTTTACGAAGTATTTACCCATAAATAGGATGGGAGAACGTTTTATCGTCGCTGATAGTTGCAATCTTATAATGTGAAGTTAAAAAAGGAGTAATAATTTGTTTCATAGTTAGAGGTAAATTATTCCATAGATCACTGTTTTTTCCTTGAGGTGAGATATCATATGTCTTTAAAATTTCCTAAAAGCATTTACATTTATAAAGATATAAATTTATCTATAATATAAAAATCCTAAGGTCGTATATTACTTACTTGAATAGCAAGTGAAAAACAATCCATACTTTGACTACTTTTTTGTATTTGAAATGCTCGAGCATGTTCGAAAAGAATAGCACAGGCAAATTCTTCATTCATATCAGGTATAATTTACTGTCCACTAAAAATGTAAAGAAAATATAATATAAAGAATAAATATACAACGAACCAATAAATAGCGTACCTCTAGAAATAATTCTACGAGGAAGAAGACTTGGTTCAATAGCACCCAATTCTCCTAGGCATTCACCGTATAATAAACGAACAGCTTCATCTTTATGCTGACATCCAATTAATAATGTGTGTAATAACTAAAAAGTTATCCATAATCACTATATGTCGTTAATATATTTTTTACTTTATGTAGAAAACATACATCAACAATTAACGGATGAATATTAGTTTCACTTAAAATCATTTCATTCAGTTGACTACGATTTTCAGCTAAAAATTTTTGCAAATACATTAAAGCTCTGACTATAATTTCATCTGTTTCATGTGTAATTCGTTTAAGCCATAACTTTAAATTGGCTTCAAAACCTTTAGGCCTAGAATTTACATAGACGTTAATAAAGCAAATATGTTTAATGTTAATCCATATTTATATTTCCAATTTTTAATATTAAAAAAAGGATAGATATTCTTCCTATACTTAGTTTGTAATATGCGTGCTTTAATTATGCTTGAGATTTCAATGGAAACTTCAATATCATCTATAAAGAACAATTCTGCAATATGATCTGGATTTTCCCTCATTGCATTTAATAACCAAGAATTTTAACATTGCAATTATTTTTTCCCGATGCACATTTAATAATGATATTAATGAAACATATATAGTTGGTAACAATGGGCCAAGTTCTTTGATAGCTATACTAAAACATTAGAACACTTCATTATTTTTCATTTATAAATATAATCATTTTTAATACATACTTATGAACGAATGCATTCCATGCATCACACACAAGTGGTCCAAATCCTGGTCTCTTAAATCCTAATGAAGTTCGTAATGTCGCTAAGATTTTATACCTCAAAGGTGTCAGATATCGCGCACCCATACATCGCATTAACGCAGCTAATGATGCTAATGTAGACTGCTGAGTATGTTCATCTGATTTTAAACCAAGTTTTATATCAAAGTTAACTAATATACCATGTAAACGTAAATCAAATAAGATTCCTGTAAATAATACATGTATATATTTATTTCTTTTCTTCTTTTTTTTTTTTTTTTTTTTTTCTTCTTAAAATGAAACTAGTGAAGATACTTACAATTCCTTTTTGCATAATGTAATTTTTTTCTGAATTATTATCATATTCGGATATAATTTTTAATAATCCAACTATCTTTTCTGGAGACTCATGAAAATTTAACATTAATTCTTCAAATATACCCTATTAATTATATCAGTTAACATTATTAATATCTAATATCGATAATGTAATAAAGATATTTGTATATTAATTACATTACCATAAATGATTGTCTTGTTAAGAGTGATAAATTCATTTGTGTAATTCTCGAAACTAGTCTTAAACATTCCGTAGCTGTCGCAAGAGGCATATTTAGAAATGCATAACTACAAATATACTAAACAAACAAACAAACAAACTTAAATTAGAGGTTTAATCAGGAACAAAGTAAATATATATATATATTTTTTTTTTTTTTGTTATTATACGTAACAGGAAAATATTCTTTTAACATTTGTCTTTCGTCCATACTAATTAATTCTGCTATATCATGCAAGAGAGTTTTTGCATTTGGCACATCAATGATAAAAGAGAGTAAAAAACAAACTGCATAATGTCCATCTTTCCTAATAACTGACGTGATCCTTCGTAACCAATACATTTTGCAATACGATGTACAGATGTAGCCATATTGTAAGAGTAATGTATAAAATTATAAACTGCACACTGCATTAGCAGCTAAAACGAAATAATATATTCCTTGAAAAAATATAAGTGATGAAATATTACCACTTTTCTAGTTTTAATAAAATTTATATACCTTAAGAAAATGTTTTTTATATCGAACATATAACATTTTTGGCGAAACATTTAAAAATTTGGCAATATCATGATATGCGGTAGTTGCAAACGCTATTGCTGCAGGAGATGATGTTGAGTGTAATATAGATACAAATAATATATTCAAAATTTGTCTTTCAATAATATGCAATGGAATACTAAAATTTAAAAGAAAAGGAAAAAATTATATTATATAAACATAATACCAAATAAAATACGTACCATGCACAATTTCTTGCAGTAACAAGTAAAGTATCGTGTAAAGCATGATTTGAATTTGTTAGAGCTTTTGTAAGCGCACATGCTATAGTATTAATAAGTGATTCAGCAAATTCATCCAAACAGTCAGGTATATCATTTTCAATAGACATCGTAAATTTCGACACGATATTTATTTTATTTAGCAATAATCTTTTTATTGCTGTACCAATATTGGAACGAATTATAGAATTTTCGTCTTCTATATATGAAAACCATACTCTTGCTACTTCGTTATCGTTGAAGGACATGATGTGATTTGAAAAAGAAATAATATTTTTAGAGATCTCTAAGCGTACTGAAACAAAACTAGAAGATAATAAACTAAAATATGGCTTAAGAAGATGATCATATTCTTCCAAGATGTAAGTGTTAGAATTTATATTGCTTTCAGATATATTGTTACAACATTTGCATTCTAATTTCCATGTTATATTATCTGATTCTCTGTTAACAGAAGTATTTTATCATTTAATTTCATCAATTTAATTGATTAACAATTTAAATAATTATAAATTATATAATACAAAATTACCTTATAAAATTTCCACATCCTGACAAATAACAGCTTAGCTTACTCAAAGCAATTACAAGCATTTCATGAACTTCCTGTTTGTTTGAATGTAACGCAGGTTGAAGAATATACTTTGAAATATTTTCCAATTGTATATCTCCATTTTTTAAAAGTAATACGCTATTCCTATATATTTTTTATATAGTTTAATATATTTACTTTACTATCTTCAAATCATTAAATGTAAATTACTTACAACACTGCTGCTGCTGCTATTTCAGTTTCGTGATTAATTATACATGCATTTAATATTTTTAGTCTGTTTATTCCAGTACCATATTCACATAAAACTTCAAGGCATTTTATTATTGTAGCAATATCAAGAGATTTAGCAGCTTCTTTTGCATGAGTATTCATTATATTCATAGGAATTTCAACATGTTGTGTAAACGGTAATGTTAATATTTTCTGAATCAACTCTTTATTTGATTCATCGTGCACTATCATGTGTATTAAACATTCAAAAATAATGCTTTTCTGCTGACATTGTGCAGAATTTAAATCTTTCAATAGCATCTTTAAAACATCATCTAACTCATGTGTATACAAATTTGTTTGTAACTGTAATTCTTTTAACCATGACTGTAAAATACGCGAGGCTCTCAAAATATGCATGGATGTTCTAAAATTTTCTTTTTCAGATGTAATTATTAATTCCTTTTTCAACAAATTCCACGATTGACATGTATCACTAAGTAAATTGTTTGTACTAATTGTATGCTTAATATCAATAAGAACATAGTGAATGAAAATGATAATAAAATCCTGTAATAAGGTTACGTTAAAATAACTATACTTATTGTTAAATATTTTACCATATAATTTTAACTCTTACAAACCGGATAATATTCAAAATATGAAATTAATTTTTCTGTTTCAGAAAAAGTACATATCCTTGGTTTCATAGTAAAGTATTGCAAAATTTTACTACATGCTGCTTTTTTTATGGTTTCTACAGCATTAAGATTGGGATGAGGACCTAGAAATAAATCTTCAATTAATAATTTATCAAAAAGAGATGGCTAAAAATATTTATACACAACTAGCTTACATTTTATTTCATTAATTATAAAATCAGTAATTTGAAAGCATAATTCAATGCTATTTGAAGACACCGGCGAAGATTGAACAAACTGAATACATGTCCATAGAAATTGATTTAATTGATCTTCTGATATTTCGTATAAATTTAACCAGATAGGAAGTGCTTTAATAATCTCAATAGCATAAAGTATTAAATTTTCATGCTCCTTAAAATTGTAAATTTCAAGTCATTAACATACAATTTTTAACATTAATAGATTATGTTACCTGTTTATTCAATAATGAAGATTGCATTAATTTTACACAAAGGTCTAATGACAAAAATTTTACATTTGGAACAGATGTAATCATTAGTTTCAACATTTTTTCATAGAGTATTTTATGATTCCAACCAAAAACTCCTGTTTTTTTTATAATCTGAAGAAAAAAGAATACAAAAATCTTAAATAATAATAATATCATATACATAAATAACAATTAAATTCAAATGTATTACCGTAATTATAGACATTTGTACTAGTGGTATATCACAGTATTTTATTGTTACAGGGAATGCTTGTAAATCCAAATTTTCTATGACATTTCTTTCTGTATGAAATCTAGCTAGTATAATTTTATCTCCTTCTCCAGCTGTTTTATGAAATTCTGATATCTCTGAAATTAATGTATTATTAAGTAATGCACGCATAACATCATTTTAAATACATACCTTGAAGAATGTTCATATATTCATTGCTAATTGTTTCAAACATTGTGATATGATGTCTAGACAAGATTCTAAGCATACAAGCTTGTATGTCTATACTGTTGTTTAAAACTTCATTATTTAAAGAATCTCCAACTAGGTGAAACATAATGCCAAATAACCAAGTGGTAAATGCTATAATTAAAAATATATTATGACTTTATTGAGTTCTTATACTAATACGTGTATATATATATATATATATATATACATGATATAATTTCATTAGTATTTATTACTCATTAGTATACCGGTATATTGATATCTTAATGTTTCATTTTGTATTCCATTACTGAAAGGTGGGACCAAAACTGTAGTTAAAGTTGCTGAACCTTTAAGTATAGACTCCAAGAGAGAACAAAGCATTTGTTTAGCAGTGGCATTTTTTAAATCAGAAAATATTGCAATTACAGGACTATTAATGAATTTCCATACCGAATCTGCCACCGTTATGTTACTAAAACAATTAATTTTCCATTTTTATTTAGAACAACAAATTTTATTTGTTTTAGGCATATAAATAAAATAATTTACCTGTTACTGCTTTGGAGAATAATGGAATTATCATGTACTTCCATGTTACATTATTAACTTTCTCAGAGCGTATGAAATGCGTAAAATTAAATATTATAAATGGTAAGCTTTGTTCAAAAATAATTTAGATAGAACTCTACCACGTTATATGAAGTTAAATGTGACTGTGCCTTTTCATTCACGAAGAACATATTCTCAGATCTAAAAGTCTAAGGTTTCGATACAGCGGTAAAATTAACAGCTTTTGAATTAGCGTCTTTTGAATTCTGTTCATGAAGATTTGGCTTTAGTGTTTATGCCAACCAAATTTTAGAACTATATATTTTCACTAATATATTGTTTTTGTTGTTAAAAATTTTTACTTAAAAAAAAAAAATACATGTGACAGAGTAATAGCGGTCTGAAATTGTTTCAGCGGTTTTTTTTTTGGTGTCTTAGCTAATAAACTTACTAGTGCTTTCGTTATTTAACCTAATATACTTTCGCCAAGTAAATCTTTGTATTAGGTTCTCCAAAAGTATATTAATTATAGTGAGTATAATATTTCATGACCATTAAATTGATATCCTTTATAAAGTAATGTTGCATTTCGTATAACCTTTTAGAGATCAATGTAATTACAAATTCAGATTTATGGTGAAATTGGTTATGAACTTTGTTTAAAATAAATAATATATTAAGAGAGGAATAATAATATATATTATTAGAAATGAGTGAAAATGTACCAATTAATGATATGCCTGAAAGTAATGGTGGATCAGAACAACCTAGTTACAATGGAGAAACTGAAGAACATACAAGTAAATCGAATTTTTTGAGTAAATTACTAATGATTCCAACTTCTATATTCCAAAAAAATATTTCTATGTATCATTACTTAATTGCAATAATTTATTTGTCAGACAAATCACCAGGAAGTGGAGAAGATAAAACACCCGATTCAGTGTGTGATAATGGGATTAAAAAGAATAATACAGCTTCTATAGTTGGAAGTAATACTACTAATACAACTAGTAGAGCCAAAAAAGAAAGAAAGCTCCTAGAGATGCCACAGCTCCAAAACAACCTTTAACTGGTTATTTCAGGTACAGTTTTATACAATTCAAACAATACAATTGAAATGAAAAGCATATTTGATAACAAATTATGACAGGTTTTTAAATGACCGAAGAGAAAAAGTAAGGAGTGAAAACCCTACCTTGTCATTTGCTGAAATCACAAAACTTCTTGCTTCAGAGTGGAGTACTCTACCTGCTGATCAAAAGCAACATTATTTAGATGCAGCAGAGCAAGACAAGGAACGTTATAATCGTGAATTTAGTGATTATAAACAAACAGAAGCATACCGGTTATTTAGTGAAAAGCAATCTTCAGAAAAACAACAAGAAAATAAAAAAGAAAGGAATGGAACTGATATAAATTCCGAACAAAATGTATGATACTTATGACCCTATTAATTGCCAATTGTATCTCAGTGTAGTTATTATATCCTTATTAATACTTAATATTTTACTAGGATATTCAACAAGATAAAGATAATGACTTCACAGGTTTTGATATACCTATTTTTACAGAGGAATTTTTAGATCATAACAAGGGTAAATAATTGTATAAAAATTTATTAATCGAAATTGTATAAAAGCTATATTTATATAATTTCTATACATGTATATAGCATGTGAAGCTGAACTGAGACAGTTAAGAAAAGCTACATCAGATTATGAAGCTCAGAATGCAGTGCTTCAACGACATGTAGACAGCTTATATGCAGCTGTAAATCGCTTAGAATCTGAAACAAACCAACAACGTACAACAAATCAAGCTTTACAGCGTCATTTGGATTCTCTTCGTTCGCAATTAGCCGGTTGTTTCGCCACTGTACCTTTACCTGGTTGGATTCATACAATAATTTTTCTATCATTTGTACTTCTATGCGTTTATAATTACAGTTTACTCTTTATTTTTAGGAACGAATGAAGGAGCGACCTTACAGAATATCGATAATTACGTCGAAAGACTTGAATCATTATTAAATGGCAATGTTGAACAATCTCTAAGAAACGTTGTGCGTAATGCCGTATCTCGTCTTGAATTAATTGGATGACGATCGCCTCCCGGTAGTACAACTACTACGCCAATAAAACATCATCGTTCAAGGCATTCACATCGAAAATAATATTAAAGTGATTGTGTTCTTTTTTACGTATTTTGTAAGATACAGTTTCCTTTTTTTTTTATAACATGTGCTCCATAGTTTATTAATTATGGCATATCTTTACTATATATAACGATAAGTTTCTTCCCAATCTATGATTTTAGAATCATGCATTATTTTTTAAATAAATGTAATTTATAAGATATAATTACATGTAATTATGTATACAGATATAATTATCTGTTTATGCAATTTATATATATATATATATATATGTATGTATATATATATATAAAAAAATCAATTCGTAGCATAATAACAAAATATCATTGCAGTACTATTAAATATTTAATAATAAATTTTTTAAACTTACTAGTGATCCGTTTTAACCTTTTTTATGAGATTTTGAAGCTGATTCCAGGAATACCTAAAAATAAAGCAAAAGTTACAATAGTTAAGAAATTACCATAAGTTTACACAATTTTCTCACCTAAAAGATGCAGCATTTGGCCGTCGTTGCATCTCTAAATCAATCAAGGTATGTTCAAGTTGTGGTGACAAAAATTGTACGATTTCAATCGATATTGATAAAATTGAATATAAAAATTCAAAAGTATTATGTTGATTTGTTATTAACGATTTCTTAACAGTATTGCATATTGTATTATAAAACTTGTCTCTGTAAGTGTTAATTTTTATAAATTATTTAATAATAAATATTAAATAATACAAACTAGTACTCACCGTAAAGAATTATTTTCTTTGTAGTATATATTTCCAATAATATTATTTATAAAGTCAATAGTCTGCTGTTTGTGTGGATGATGATCATGAACTTTTATGTAACATCAATAACATATGATGTGCAAATTAAAATAATATATTCTATTATATGACATGCATAGTTTTTTTCACCTTTGAGCAAATTTTGTAAAATTATCATTACCTGCAAAATAAAGTCATAATCAATTATAACAAATCTTACAAATGATACGTAAAGAAAATAATACATACTAAATAAGAATGTTTATGCATCATATTATCATTTGAAATTGTGAAAAAGTTTGTCATTAAAATTTCGAATATTAAACGTATAAAATCTGCTTTAGCATCTTTAAAACACTTTAATAACGAATCAGATACTTTAAAATTATTTGCATTAGTAGTTGATGTTATTAAGAGAGGCATATATTGATCAAAAAGATCTCGTATTAATACTTGAAGTGATATATCACTTCTAACATTAAGGGCTTCCATACCCAAAACTATCATAGAAAATGTCTTTTTCCCTAGACTTTTTAGGAAAGGTTGTTCCACCGACAGTATAGTTTTATTCAGTAACGTTTTGAATATGTTATTTGGCTGATTCTAAAAATAATATAAATTAACATAATATACTTATTAATTATTACACAAAATAACAATGCATACTTACTTTAAAATATAGCATAATAGAAGTACAAAGAATTAACGTTCCAATACACCTGTATATCCATAAAGCCAATTCTGAATCCTTAGTTTCTTCTCTAATAGGTAAAAGAATCCATTTTTCTATATGACTGAAGTACAACCTCCATTTTATATCATACCGAAATCGTTCTTGTTCAGTCTAAAAGATATTAATAATGAATCATTTCTACCTAATTTTACATTTCTTTCTCCAAATAGTAATATAAACATATACTTTTAAAGAGTTTCGTTTTTTCATAGAATACATTATAAATGTTAAAACAGATTCATCATTATTTTTAAATTCTTGAACATCATTAGATGTTTCAAAAATTTCTTGTATATCATTTAATTGCAATATATAATTTTGTAGTACTTTTATTTCATTTCCATTTGTATCATGACCAATGATAGAACATTTTAACCATGCCTAAAATTTTAACGTAATATTACATCTTTATTACTTACAAAATTTATTCAATAATTTTTATTTACTAACTTGTATAAGTATTGTATCAAAATTTTTTACTTCTTTCTTTAGGCCATGAACTGCTTGTTCCTGTTCAAGAATTAGTACCAAATAATACCTTGTGATTCTGGAATGAAATTTATATATAATATACTTTGATTATGATATTACAAATGTTCGATCTTATTACCTTATGTCTTTAATGATTATCGATGTTGCAAAATGTTGAAATAAAGAGGTAACCGAATGCTTATGCTTCTTTGCTATTGCTGGATTTTTCAATGCTTCTAAAGTAAATAAAACAGCAAGTTTTGAAATATCTTGATAGTTTTCATTAGTAAGAACAGGATCAAAACAAGTTGTCTTACTCGACATGCAACATAACACCATAATGGCGTCTACCATCTGTGTTATTCTACCTACATGTAAGTAGATTAATAAATAGACAATACAAATTGCATTGCTACATATAATAAAAGAACAACGAACCTGTATTAGAAGCTGTAGCAAGATAAACGCATTTTTCGAAAATGTTAACTAAAACTTTTATTAATATTCCAAACATTTTATTTGAACATTCTAACAAATACCTATCTATCCACCCACTAAATAATAAATGTTCACTTAATTCGATACTACTAGATGATAAAATCGTACCGAATACATCAATAAAATTACTCATTATTGATCGTGATGTATCGTCTTTACGACAACATATAATATTTACCTGAAAATTTAATTAAAATGAGAAATATCAAACATTTAGTTCATTAAAATTTAATTATTTGTATACCGTATCTATATATAAAGGTGCTATATTTGTCAAGTCCAATTTAAATCATTATATAAAAGCAGGACAGCCAATTTTCCTTTCCAGATTAAATTATGTCTCTTACTATTTTCATTATTATATTCTTTTGTTACTGGTAAAAGGTCTAACATTACTGAACACTGCAAAAAGTAGTTGTAAATCTATTGTATAGTTCTATAAAAAAAAAAAAAAAAAAAGAAAAAAAGCTATTTGAGAAAACAAACTAACTATTTTATTTAAAACTTACAACATTTGTCGTATCAGCAGTAATAGCTAATGTTAAAAATAATGAAATAAAATTATATAAGCCACTTATTGAAAATTCCTCGACTTTACCCTTTGAAAATTTTGAATAAATACGACCTTTAATTTGATTCCAGTATTTTGTATCGCTATTACTATAGTTAATACGTAAAAAAGATCCTGTAATACATAATTAGTATCAGTGTATTTATTAATACAAATAATTTATGTTAGAATAAGACTCACCGAGCAAACGTAAGAACATGCCGTAACTTGATTCTTTGATGCAATCTATATTATTAATTCTATCCTTCACCTGTTTAAGAATGTCCATAGCAGATTTCCTATAAAAAAAAAAAAACCTTTTTAACAATCTTTTTTAAAGTTAACACGAAAAATGTACAAATACATAAATAATTAACATACTTCTCAACTGACAATGTCCAAGGACCAGATATTTGTAACAAAAATGGTTCGTCTAATCTTTTATGAAAGCAATCCCAAAGAAGAGAAATAACTGAAACTCGTGGCTGCCACCAAGTAGTAACAATACTATTTAACAATGGTATCATTATACGTAATTCTTCATCAATTTCATCTCGATCACCATCTTTCCCACCTTTAGAAATATATATTTTTAAAATTCTTTCCAGTTGTTCATAATTAGGCCTTATCTTAAAAAAATAAATAATTAACAATGGTTAACAGATGTGAATATAAATATAAGAGGAAATTAAAATACAATTACCCTCGAACACTTGGGTCCTAAATATATTCCATCGCTATTGTAACCATATAAAAGTGAAAGATTATGGACAATCCATAGGCAGAATAATTCAGAATTTTTACAAATTGTTAGAAATTCTTTGTTGTTGTTAGGTACATTTCTATTTAATAATCCATTAATACATTCATTTACATACTCCCAAAAAGTCTATAAACAAAAACATATGCTATAAGGTAAATATATTACAAAGCCATTATCATCAGAAACTTCTAATATAATACCTTTGATTTCATTCTGTCAGATAAATTATCAATAAATATTTGAAGCATAAGCCATAGTTCACGAATGCAGGTACAGTTATATGGAGTTTTTTGTTCTACATGTATCAAAGGCATCTAGAATATTGCCAAGGGACAGATTTAATAGGCACACCCAAATATTTAATTATAATATTTTTACCAAAAAAGAATATATTTTTACCGTTTCAAATATTTTTAATGAAATATGAATTAGATCATTAATAATCATTATTTGAATGCTTTCAAACTCATCTAAATGATTTTCTGTTGGACACTGGTAATACATATTTCGTGTATATATCAATGAAATAAAAACCATCTTAATTCGATATGCATATGATACATATGATATTCCGGTTGTTTACACTGCAATAAACAAACTGTAAATAAATAAATGTTAAATATCATATATTCATCTACAAACCTGATTGCCTAATTTAGAAGGTGCATAATGGAATGTAACATCAGGAATATTGCGTATTCTTTCAAGAAAATGTTTTATTGTAATAAATAAAACATTAAATTCTTCTTCAATATCCTCATTTATAGCTTGTAAAGACTGATAATTTCCTTTAATACTATAGATTTATATTGTTAGTGCTAATTGCCGAAAGAAAAGAAAAACTTTTGAAAAATAAATTATCTTACCTATTCAAGTACATTCGAATATATAAAATAAATTCTGATATAATGCATCTTATATAATAAAAATCAATGTCATTCGTTTTGGAATTTAAACTTGATTATAAGTTTCATGCCTGCTGAGTATTTTTAGTTGCATACTGTTAAAAGAAAAATGAGATATCGATAAATGTAACAAAACATTTTTATAATGAAATAAAATGTAAAATGTAATAAAATAAAAAAAAAAAGTGTGTATTCATATAAAAAGATACTTACTTCATACATCTATTGAAATGCTTTAAATCTAACAAAGCTGTTGCAGCAGACATATCATAGCCAAAAAGTCGTATATTTTTACCTAATAAGAAACATTCGTCTTGTGGATATAAAATTTTGTCCACTTCGCCACGTAAGAATAACCCATTTCTATTTAATTCCCAATCGTTAAAATTCACTTTTCCATTGCAATTAAAAGTTACATAAAAATCCATGTGTACGATATTATCAAAAAATTTAAACTGAAACGTATTTTTTTTACCTAAATCTAAAAAGTTATGCTTAATACATAGTATATGGAATTATATTACAATTATTATGTGTAACTATAAACTTTTTTTTCAAGTTATTAATTATTTCAAGCACGAGTAAACGATTTTTCCCAAGTTTTGGCGGTATTCGTAAAAGTGCCACCTACAAAGCATATGACGATACACGTGATTTTCAACAAGATTTGTAATCATATAAATTATTTAAAATTTAATTCATATATATATATGTGTTGTGTGTGTGTGTATGCGCGCGCACGCGCGTGTGTGTGTGTATATAATAATTTATTAATATATAGATTAAATAATTCAGAAATAATGCCAAATTTTCAATTAAATTTAAAACAAAAAGTATAACAATCTATTTTTCAAACTTGCGATGTAAGTGAAAATCTTTCTGTAAGTGGTTCTTCATATTGATGAATTAAATGATATGTTAGTTTTCGTAATTTTGCGAGTACTTTTAATAATCGATTCCTTAACACGACTTTACGGGCTGTCTGAAGAAAGGGTACAATTTTGTAATAATGCACGAATGATTCTTCTTTTTCAGATGATGTTGAAACCGAAGTTGGATACTGGGAAAAATGATTTATAAATATTTTTCATAACCTAAATAATTTTTATTAAAGATATATATACTTTTCGAGAACTCTTAATATTCTTTGTCTTATTTTTTAAGTCTTTGTTGTTCAAATAAATATTTTTCTGAGTTCGTTATTATATCTTTATACTCATCCCACACTTGTTTTTGTCGTGTTTTGATTTTAATTGTATCATTTTCATTGGAATCACAATTTACATTTGATTTACGATAAAACTTTACTGTCTCATTTTTACCATGATGTTCTACTCTTATTAAAAATTCCTTCAATTTGTGTGCTTTCAGTGTCAAAATTTTAGACAAATACGCACCTAATGGTCCTGATTAACGAATAATTTACTTTTCATATACTTTCTAACGGATTATTTTTCTTTTATAGGATTAGAATTATGTATAAAAAAATCTAACCTTTTAATTCGTATTCATTGAATGAGCTTCGAAGTGTTAAATTTAAATACAATTAACAGCATGCAATGTATATGAGAAAGAATAACTACATCGTTTTAATAACAATTTTTCAAAACTCGAGAATTTTATAATAGATTCGTTTAAGTAATATTTTAGTTTATCCCTGTTTATAGGAATTGGTTTTTCTTCTTTGCAAACAATCAGGCCAATTTTTTCTTGCTGCGGTTTGCTTTCTATTTCCGATTTGATGTTTTCCACTGTTTCTCTAATTATTCAATTCTTTCTTAATTATATTTATTTTCATGATTATTTGTTTTTTCTTTTATAACTACTGTTGTAATATTTTGTAAATAATTGTGTCTGTAAATATCCTCACCGTAAAAGACCTGGTCGAGTATACGCATAGAAATTTATAACATGCGGTGCTCTGCATAAATCAGATATAAATATTCGAATTTGAAAATTCATACTTATATATCGAAGAGGTCTGTAAATAACCATAATTACTACAGGGTTCTGGTTTGTTTTTATATGACCTAAAAAAGAACGAAATATAATATGCTATAAAATGATAATTAAGATTAAAAAATTAAAAAATTGAATATACCCCATCGAGGATAGATGTCGACACATGACTCTCCGTTAGATGATATAATAGCGAAAGAAAATTCTTTCTCTGCGTGAGAATGAATTGGTATTTTATAATAAATCCTTGAATACCAAATAATTAGAATTAATATGTAGATTAACAAATAATTGAAAATAAACTTACGTTCGACAAGTGGTACATCTCCAAAATTTACAGTTGTAGGAAAGAAAAATTTGGTCATTATTTTAGCGTAAACTTTTTATTTGTATCGTTTGATCATCGAAGTAACGTATTTTTAAAATATCATTATAATCTCTGTTTTCATCAGGCATAAATAAAATATTCATTTGAAAACCGATCCTGGATTAAGCCATATTCTCTATAATATGTAAATTTGAATTTTACATTAAAAATATTAATTATCGAACAAATAATATTAATCTTTTATTCACCTCGAAGGTATTTTTATTGCTGAAATATTGAGTTTCAAATGGCAAAAATCGAATTAGACATGGTTTAGAGAAGTAATTGGCAATTTCTACTGTATTTTCTTGAACATTGAAATTTCCAGAATTAAAAGTAAATTTTAATTTCGAAGGTGTTACGCTTAATATTCCATTCTTTAATTTTTCTTCGAATTCGCGTACATTCGTTTTTTTAATTTTATCTATGCAGTATTGTGTTCGGTCATATGTATCAATATCCATTTCAAGATTAAAAATTGATGTGTTACAATATTATTTGGCCAGAAAGAAGTTCTTCTATTTATGTACAACATAACAGGAAACAGATGAAGATAAGCGTGTATCATTTCGTGTAATTTGAGAGGAGTACTTTAATTTTCGCGCGAACGTATCAGTTGCATTTTCATCTGTTTACAAGCTTCTGATAATTTGACAGAATAAAGATAGAGTGCACTATGAGAAGATAGCTATAACTGTTTATATTTGAAGATACAATTATTATGTATATTTTCGTAATTTTTCTAATATAAAAAATGATGCCGCTGTTTATTTAAAAAAGACAGTAGTTTCTACAATACGCTTATAATAAATTGTCGACTGCAAAAAGAAAGTAACATCTCTAACGATACTTGTAAAGTATGACTCACACTACTATGTCAGTTTTTTTACAGTTCTACAACTATGTTTTTATAAATACTTTCGTATTTGTACAAATTAAAAAATTCATTAATCATGAACGTGCAGGAATTGCGTGATGGGGTATGTTATTATACTTCTTTGGATAAATGCATTTCACTAAACTGTTTTTAAAACCATGAAGTTTAATATCGAAGGTTATAGTCATGTGTCAAACGTTCGATTTGTTTCCAATTCTTTGTAATATAATGTTATTGTTTTCATTTTATTTCTGTATATTATCGTATATCTTGAAGTTCACTAGTACTTCAAATTAGTGTGAATTGACCAAACTATTACATGTCATAAAAAGTTTTATATAAATTAGTTACTTTGTTATACTTTGTATTGCGTATAAAAATTTACATGATTTAAGTGTTTCTAGATTAAAGTGTCCATATTTTTACAGTCTCCTTTGTTACAAGCTATATTCTTTGGAGATGTAGACGAAGTCAGAGCATTATTATCAAAAAAAGAGGATGCAATTGGCAAGATAAAGAGCAACGTTCTCTTTTGCACGCAGCTGCATATAAGGGAGATTCAGCAATTGTGGAAGTTCTCTTGCTACACGAAGCTGCGGTAAATGCTAAAGATAAGAAATGGTTGACACCTTTGTATAGAGCCTGTTGCTCAGGAAATCATAGCGTAGTAGAAGTCTTGTTACGTCATAAAGCAGATGTTAATATTAGGGATCGCAATTGGCAAACACCTTTACATGTAGCAGCAGCGAATAATGCTGTTCAATGTGTAGAGTTGATAGTTCCACATTTAATGAACATTAATGTAGCAGACAGGTCTGTATTTTCAATATTTTCTGATTCCATATTTGAGTATGAATTATCAACCAATGAATATTTACAGAGGCGGTAGAACAAGTTTGCATCATGCAGCTTACAATGGCATTTGGAAATGACAAAGTATTTGACTGAAATCGGTTGTGTAATAAATGCTTCTGATAGGCAAGATCGTAGAGCTTTACATTTTGCAGCATACATGGGACATGATAGAATTGTTAGAACACTTATAGCAAATGGAGCAGATGTAGACGTTAAGGTACCTTAAATTTTTTAATATCCTCGTTATTCGTGTACAGCATTATTTATTTACATTTACATTTTGCATTGTTAAGGATCGAGATTTGTACACACCCTTACATGCAGCTGCAGCATCTGGCAATGTAGAATGCATGCATATATTGATTAAATCTGGTGCCGATATTGAAGCAAAAAATGTATATGGAAATACTCCTCTGCATATTGCATGTTTAAATGGCCATGCTGATGCAGTTACAGTATTAATTGTCAATGCTGCGAATGTTGGTAAGATGATCTTAGAATTTGTTAGGAAGATTTTTATTTCTAATTTTTATAACAAACAATTCTTGCAACAGAGGCTGTAAATTATCGAGGACAAACGCCGTTACACGTTGCCGCTGCTAGTACTCATGGTGTTCATTGTTTAGAAGTACTTTCACAATCTGGCTTGACAGTAGATGTTCAATCAGAAGATGGGCGTACACCTTTACATATGACTGCAATTCACGGAAGATTTACTCGATCAAAGAGTTTACTCGATGCTGGAGCATTACCAGATATTAAAGATAAAAATAGAAATACTGCTTTACACGTTGCTGCTTGGTAAACTACAACAATAATTATTCAATTCAATAATTGTTTTCAATATTTCTCTATATCTGAATTATGCAGGTTCGGTCACGAATGTTTAACAACAACTTATTGGAGTACGGTGCATCTCCAGCAGCGCGAAACGCTGACAGCGTACTGCATTGCATCTCAGTTGCTTAGCAGGACATATTGAGGTAACATATTACATTTATATTTCAATGCTTTTATTAATTTAAACATTAATTTCTTAATAAAATTTACAGGTCTGTAGAAAATTATTACAAGTTGATAGCCGTCGTATAGATTCGAGAGATATTGGTGGTAGAACTCCATTACATTTAGCAGCATTCAAAGGCTCTGTTGACTGTTTAGATTTATTACTATCCAGTGGAGCCAATTTTCGATTAACCGATAATGATAATAGGTTAGCACTTCATCATGCTGCTAGTCAAGGCCATTACCTATGTGTTTTTATTTTGGTTGGATTTGGAAGTGATTCTAATGCGCAAGATATAGATGGTGCAACTCCTTTACATTTAGCTGCAGCATCAAACCCTACAGATTCTGGTGCTCAGTAAGTATATTTTAAGTATCTTTAAACATTCTTTTAATATATATGTAACAAAATTAATTTTATTTACGTCATTTTTATTTAGGTGCGTACAGTATTTATTGAAGCACAGAGCAGATCCCCGTTTGCGTGATAAACGAGGTTTCACTGCTATTCATTATGCCGTAGCTGGTGGAAATCAACCAGCTCTAGAAGCTTTATTAGAAGCTTGTCCAACAGGAAATTTAACAGCTTCATCCAGTTCTACTACAGGAAAATCAGAACCTCCATTACCTGCATTAACACCTTTGCATCTTGCTGTACGTTTAAACAAATCAATAGTCTTATTAGATTTGATATTTGAAAATACAATTATCTGCATTACAGGCATATCATGGACACAGTGAAATATTAAGTTTACTACTACCATTATTTTCCAATATTAATATTAAAGAAGATACTGGTAAAACACCGTTGGATCTAGCTTCGTATAAAGGCCATGAAAAATGTGTTCAACTTTTATTACGATACGGAGCTTGCGTATCGGTCCAGGATTCTATTACAAGACGTACTCCAGTACATTGTGCAGCGGCAGCAGGTCATTTTAATTGTCTGGAACTTCTGTTGGAAAATGCAGAAGATCCAAATGTCGTCAATTGTTACGACACAAAGCAACGGACTCCTTTAACACTAGCAGTTGCGAATAGCAATCCAGAATGTGCTTTGTTACTTTTAAAATATAAAGCTGATTGTAATTTACCAGACGTGAACAAACATACGCCATTGTTTCGAGCAGTAGTTAAAGAGCGTGATCATCAGTTAGTAGAGTTATTATTATCATATGGTGCCCAAGTAGCGATACAAGATGCAAATGGTAAAACACCATTACATTTAGCTGCTGCATGCGGAAGGTTGGTTTTCTTTGTCAAATTAAAAGATTTATTGATATTTATATTTTTACTTAAATCTAATTTTTTTTTCGCAGAGTAAAAGCCTTAGCCTCCCTTGTCAAAGCTAATCCTGCAGCTGCCACTTTAAAAGACGATCAAGGATGTACCGTTCTTCACTGGGCTTGTTACAATGGAAACTCGAATTGTGTGGAATATCTGTTAGAACAAAATGTAATTGAGTCGTTAGAAGGTAAGTATTCTTCAATTCTATGTGAATTGTTATTTTTAATTTTGAATGTAAATTATTTCGTTGTATTCAGGTAATCCATTTTCGGCGGTTCACTGTGCAGTTTATCAGGGTTCGGCACATTGCTTAGAATTATTAATAAATAAATTTGGAGGAAAAACGGTCGCTGCTCCAAGAGACGTTCCAGGTGGTCGATTACCATTACATGTCGCAGCTAGTTCGGGGTCTGTAGAATGCGCAAAACTCATACTAAGTTCTGTCGGACCTGAATTAGCTGGACTTGAAATTCCAGACTATTCGGGTCGAACGCCTCTTCTTTGTGCTGCTATTACGGGTCAATGCAGTGCTATCGGTAAATTTCTTTTAATTAACATGTTAACGTGTAATATTTTTTCAATCTTTCCTTCATTAATGTATTTTGTCAAATGTTAGAGTTATTGCTTGAGTGGAAAGCTGATGTGCGTGCTGTTGACTGCAACAAAAACACAGCTCTGCACTTAGCTTGTCAAAGACGGCATTCTGCTGCTGC
>NW_027471472.1:0-24789 GCF_051020765.1 Lasioglossum baleicum
ATTAAGGTGGCAAATGCAATACTGTTCAGCGAATTTACTCCTGGGAGACCTGGTCCGACTCTCGGATTCACGGGGTAATTGAAGCTAGTGACATGGATATGCGACTCTCAAGGCTAGTAGTAACGTCCTGGAACAGTTTAGCCACTCGATCTACTATATCATGCATTGAATGATGGTGTGTTCCACTATAACGTGTAATAATTTGTATCTCTGAACACGAAGATGTACCCCGATACAACGGCTAATGTTCTCGGAAGATAAAGTATTGGGCAAAAAGCATGCCTTTATCCCATTTGGTAAAGCTATCAAGCGGATTAACGCTCTACCGTAATATTCAAACCATGAACTAAGTTATCCTTTGCCAATATCGTATAGCAGATTTATTTGCGGAATGCCTGGTTTGACTCTCGCTATCACAGGATATGTAACCCTATTGACTTAGATATGCGACTCTCAAAAAGGGGCAATAACATTCTCGATCGGATAGACTTGCGATCTCCTCACTCATCAACGAAATTAAGATGCCCGTCACTAAACTGAATACAAATTATCTTCTATAAAACACGTAGATATACCATCGATACACCGGGTTCGGATCACGGGTGGTGAGGCCTTGCAAAAGAGTTTGACAATATAGCAATAGGTAATGATCTACAAAGGCTTGACGCTCTACTTTAATATTCATACCACGAATGAACGTGTCCATTGGTAATACTGCTCTGTGGTTTGACTTCCGGAATACCTGTTGTGACCGTCGGAATCGCGAGATAGCTGCAGCTGCTGAAAAAGCCATCGAATCGCAAAGACGGTGCTAACGTTCTCCAATGGATTGACATTCCATCATTCAGTTCGCACAAGAAATTAAGGTTCCCGTCTTTAAAATTTATAGTAATTTGTTTCCGCGAACACGAAGTTATACCCTCGATACAGCGCGTAAGGTTTGCGGATAGTAAGGTGTTCTGCAAAACGTTTGACCCTAATCCAGTAGGTAACGTTGCACGATGGTTCGAATCTCTATGTTATGAACTTATACCGTGATTTAAGTTGTCCACTCCCAATACTGTTCAGTGGATTTACTACCCGGCATACGTGGTTTCTATCTCGGAATATCAGGATAGGTGAAGCTACTATCTTAGGAGAGGTTGGTAACGTTCTCGATCTGTTTGACATTTGACTTTCAAATATATACATGAAATTAAGGTGACCGCCAAGGAAATGTATACTAATATACGCCTCTTAACACGAAGATGTATTCTCGTTACAGCGGTTCGTGTTCACAGAAGGTAAGGTATTCGGAGAACGAAAGACTTTACACCATTGGTAATATCCTCCGAGTGTTTGACTCTCTACATTAATGTACATACCGCCGATTGAAGTGTCTATTGCCAATGGTTTTAAGCGGTCTTACTCCCGGATGACCTGCTTTGACTCTCGGAATCACACGATAGGTGCACTTATTAATTTAGCCATTTCGTCTCTCAAAGAAGGTACCAACGATCTCGGGTGGTTTCGCCCTCCATCTTCTACTTCATGCATGAATTTACGGTGCCGTCACTATAGTGTGTACTAATGTGTTTCTATAAACTCGTAGCCATATTCTCGATAAGGCGCGTTGCCTTCTCGCACGGTAAGGCATTCGGTATCGCGTTTGACTTTATTTCAATTAGTTACATTCCACACGGTGTGACGCTCTGTTTTAATATTCACTCCGCGAATTAAGGTACCCATTTCAATACAGTACAGCGAATTTACTCCCGAAATATTTCGATTGACTTTTGGCATCACAGCATAGGTTAGCTATTGACCATGCTGATCGAATCTCAAAGTAGGTGGTGACTCTTCGAATGGTTTGAACCTGAATATCGTAATTCATAAATGAAATTAAGGTGGCCGTCTCTTAAAATGTATAATAATTTGCTTCTGTGACCACGAAGTTATATTTCGATATTACGGGTTAACTATTCCGAAGGTAACACGATCTGTGAGAAGTTTGACTCTATAGCAGTAAGTAACGTTCTAGAACGGTTTGGATCTGCACTTTCATATTTATACCATGGAAATATGATGAATAAGGCCAATACTGTAACAGCGGACCTACCTTCTTGAATACCTGGTTTGCAGCGGCATCGCAGGTTTGGTGAGACTATTGACTTATCCTTTCGATACTCAAACAAGGTGGCATCGTTCTGGAACGGATTGACCCTCGATCCCAATAGTTTATACATGAAATTAAAGTGCCCGACACTGAAATGAAGATTAATTTCTTTCTCTGTACACGAAGTTATACCCTCGATGATGCCCGTGAAATTCGCGGAAATAACGACTTCGGTAGACATTTTATTTTGTACCAAATGGTAATGTTCTGATGCTGATTGACGCTCCCCTTTAATATTCGAATCGTGAATAATGGTGTCTATTGCCCATACGGCTCAGCGGATTTACTCCCGGAATACTTGGTTTGAGTCTCCGAATCGCAGGATAAGTGAAGCAATTGACACAGCAGATCGTCTCTCGCTTAAATTGGCAACGTTCTCGACCGGTTTGACAATCGATCTTCTATTTCATACATGTACATATGGTGACGTCACGAAATTGTATGGCTAATGTGGTTCCCTCATCACGTAGCTATACTCTCCAAACGCCTGGTTAGCTTCTTCGAAGGCAAAGCCTTCGGTAAAGTGTATGAATTTATAACAATTGCAACGTTCTAAAACGGTTTGACGACCTACTCTTAATTTCGAAACGTGACTTAAGGTGTCAATTGCCTACACTCATCAGCGATTTACTCTCGGATTACCTAGTTTGGCTCTTGAATCTTGGAATAAGTGAAGCTATTTAATTACCCTCACGTCTCTCAATGGATGTGGTAATGTCCTCGAACGGTTTGACTTCGATCTTGTAAGTCTTCCATGAAATTAAGATGCACGTCACTAAAATGTGCATGAATTTACTTCCTTGAACTCGAAGTTAAACTCACGATACAGCGGGTCATCTCCTCCGAATTTAAAGCTTTCGGTAAGATGTTTGACTCTATAGAAATAGGTTTACGTTCTACAACGGTTTGACGCTTAGCTTTAATTCTCAAACCGTGGTCTAGGTGTAAATATTGCCCATACTTCTCAACGATGTTACTCCCCCGAATACCTGGTTTGACTCTCGGAGTCACAGGACAGGTGAAACTTTTGACATAGCCGATCGACTCGAAATGAGGGTGGTAACTCCCTCGGACGGCTTGACCCACTATTGCTGTTTATCATACAGGAAATTATGGGGGCCCGTTCCAGAAGTGTATACCAAATTGTTTCTCTGAACACGAGTTTATACTCTCGCTACAGCGGGTGTTATTTCTCGGAGGGGAGGATCCTCTGTATAAGCTTCGACACATAGCGAGTGATATCGTTCTCGAAGAGTTATGACTTTGGACATCAATATTCGTTCCGTGAATTATGATGTCCATTGGTTGGTAATTCTGTACAACGGATCGTCTCCCGAAATGCCTGGCTTGACCCGCGGGTTAGCAGGAGTAATGAAACTATTGACCTAGCCGTCCAGTTCTGCAAGAAGATGGTATCGATCTCGAAAGGATGTCACTGGACTTTTCCTATTTCATATATGCATTTACGCTGTCCGTCTAGCTGAAATATCTACTAATTCGCTTCATGCACACTAAGGTAGACAATCGCTAGTTTGGGGTTTCTTATAGGATGATAAGTTAGCCGATAAATCGTTTGACTTTACATCACGTGGTAACGTTGTCGAACGGTTTGACGCTCGACTGTAATATGCATACCGTGAATTAAGGTTCCTATGGCGAATAATGTACCGCGCGTTCACTCCCGGAATACCTGTTTTGACTCTCTGATTCGCAAGCATAGCTCAAGCTGATGACATAGCCGTTATACCCTCAATGAATGTGGTAACATTCCCTAATGGTATGGCACTTGATCTTCTGATACATACATAAAATTTAGGTGCCCGTCACGAAATGTATTCTAATCCGTGCCTCTGAACATGCTGCTATACTCTCAATAGAGCGGGCTATATTTTCGAAGGGGTGAGGTTTTCGGTGAACCGTTTGACTCTATACAAATTGGTAACGTTCTCCTACGTTCTGATTCTGGATCTTCTAATTCATACATCAAATTAAGGTGCCCCGAACTAAAGAGTTTATTTATTTATATCTCTGAACACGAAGTTATACTCTCGATGAAGTCGGTGACCACCTATCATCTTATTTATATTTGAAATTAAGCCAATTGCATCACCTATCCTGTGATTTCGAGAGCCAAACCAGGTATTCCATGTGTAAATCCGCGAAAAGTATTGGCAATAGACACCTTAATTTATGTCTCGAATACTAATTAGCAGTGTCAGCTGCGCGTCACTAAAATGTTTACTAACTTATTCCTGTCGCACGATGTCATACCCTCGACATAGCGGGTTGAGCTTTCGGAGAGTATCGTATTCTGTAAATCGTTTGACTTTATGCCAACTGCCTACGTCCTCGAACGGCCTAACGCTCTACTTTAGTACACAAGCCGTGATTTAAAATGTCGATTGCCAATAATGCACAGCTTATTGACTTTCGGAATACCTAGTTTGACCATCAGAATAACAGGATACGTGAAGCTACTGATTTAACTGTTCGACTTTCGAAGAGGTGGAATCCTTCTGGAACGGTTTGACACTCGATTGTTCCATGCACAAATGAAAATAAGGTGTCCGTCTGCTATAATGTGTACTAAATTGCTGCCGTGAGAACTAGGCATGACATTCGCCAAACCGGGTTAAGTTCGAGGAAGGTTATGTATTCGCGAAGAGGAATGGGCTCTATAACATTGGTAATTACTCTCCGACGGAACGTCAATTTACAGTAATATTCGTACCGTGAATTAAGGCGTCCATTGCCAACGCTGTTCAGCAGATTTCCTCATGGAATACCCGGTTGAACTATCGGAAACGCTGGACAGGTGAATCTATTAATATAGCCGTTTGTCTCTTACAGAAGGTGGTAACGTTCTCAAGTGGATAGACCTCGATTTCCCTATTCCGTACACGCAATTAAGGTGCGAGTCACTAAAATATATACTAATCTGTATCTCTGAACTAGTAGTTATGCTATCGATACAGCAGGTTAGGTTTGCGAAGAATAACTGCCCTCGGTGGAAAGCTTCACTCTCTACGTATGGGTAACCTTCTTACTATGTTTGACTCTGTACATTGCCCAATACTATTGCGAATGCTGTTCAGCGAATTTACTCCGCAATACCTGATTTGACACTCGAAATCACAGGATGGGTGAAGCTAATGACTTGGCCGTTTGAATCTCAGAGAAGGTGGTAGCGCTCTCGAACGGTATGACTCTTGAGTTTCTATTCATGCATGTAATCGAGATGCTCGACGCTAACGTGGATACGAGTTAGTATATCTGAACATGGTGTAATGCTCCCGATGCAAGCGAGTTTAGTTTTTCGGAGGGAAATTCATTCTAATAAGTTTGACCCTACACCTATAGGTAATGCCTACAACGGCTTGACGGCCTGCTTTTAATATTCGAACGGTGAACTAAGCTGTCTATTTACGATACGTTCAGCGGATTTACTTCCGAATACCTGGCTTGCCTCCACGAATCACAGGACAGGCGAAGCTATTGAACTTTTCCGTTAGTCTTTAAAATAAGGTGGTAACGTTCTCAAAAGGTTTGGACGTTCGCCCTTCTAATGCACACGTGAAGTTGAGGAGTCCGTCACTGAAATGGAGACCCCATTTCTATATAGCAACACGAACTGTAATATACTGTTATGATATTTTCGATTTTTTTCAAAATTTCAAGTTTTTAATTTCAGAAATTGAATCGTACAGGAAAAGTGCCTTTGGAATTAGTTGAGCATACGTTTGTGACAATACTTTGTTACATTACCTGTTATATTACATGAAAGTCTCCACATGTACCTTCGCTACTGGGAACGATACCACTGGAGTCGTCTTGTGGTTGCGTTCGGTAGATGGGAACGACACTACATGATGCTCGTCGGAAATTAATATTGCCATGATGTTGTGCCGTATCATCGCTTCCCCGTTTTCCGTTCATTTACATATATTGTAATTTAATATTATGATACTTTCGATATATACGAAATTCTAACTTTTTATCTTAGAAAATTGTATTTCTTTGTAAAGTTCCTTTTGAATTAATTGAGCTTACGTTTATTCCCGTATTTTGTTATGTTATGTTTAAGCTTGTTGTTATTTTACAATATTGCCTGTATACGTGCCAGCTCAGCCGGAGCAATAGAACTATCGATGCCATGTAGTTGTACATGCAGCTCGAAGCGGCATTGCTGTATGGTTTCAGTTAATTCCTTATGCTTGATTTTGTATCATATGCATTCTGTTCCAGTTTTCTATTTATTTATAGATAAAGTAATTTATTGTTGTTATATTTTCGTTCTTCTACGAAATTTTCAAATTTTATGTAAAAAATTGTATTTCTTAGTGAAAGTGCCTCTGATGTTAGTTGAAGCGTACGCGTTCATGACATTATCTTGTTAAAATATTGTTATTTGATATGATTGTCTGTATAAGTACCTACGCTGTCGGAGCTACACCCCTGGCGGTGCATGTAGTTGCGTTTGGGAGACCGAGGGATGCTACTGCATGGTCTACGTTAATTTCTTTAACCAGCTTTTGTAGCGTATGCATTTTTTCCCCAATTATCCCATTTATCTACACGTAGTGTAATATAATGCTATAATATTTGCGATTTTTTCAAAATTATCATTTCTTACTTGAAGAAATTGTATGACTTAGTTAAATTGCCTTTGCAATTCGTAGAGTTCACGTTTATGATATTATTTCGTTACCCTCATTGATACTTCATATGATTGGCTGTATGAGCACGTACGCATCCAGACCGACATTGCTGGAGTGGTATTGCGTGCTGTAGATCGGACGGCACATTGCATGGATATTGTTAATTACTTCAAAAATAAGATTGTTCTGTACGCATTATATCGCAGTTTTTTATTTATTTCTACATACAGCAATTTACTCGTCTGATATTCCGATTTTCTTCAAAATATCCAATTGTTTATATCAAAAATTGTGTTTCTCAGTAAATGTGTTTAGGAATTATATGAGTGTACGTTTATGGCAATATTTAGCTAATCTTATTGTTTTTTTTATATGATTGCCGGTATGTATCTTACTTACGCATCCGGTGCGTCAAGATAAGGGTGGACTTGCAGTTGTGTTCGACAGATCGGAGGAACAATAATGGCTGGTTTTCGTAATTTCTTTAATCATGGTATCGTAACGTATGCATTTTGCTCGCTTTTCTGTTTAATACTACATACAGTTATTTACTGCATAGGTATTTTCGATTTCTCACAAATTCCAATTGGTAATTTCGAAAATTGTATTTCGTAGTAAAAGTGTCTTTGGAATTAGTTGAGTGTACGTTTATGACATTATTTTGTTAAACTTACAGTTGTTTTAAACGATTGGCAGTATACGTACCTACGCTTCCTGTGCCACAAAATTGGAGTGGTCTTGCAGATGCGAAAGCCAGATCGGCGCGGCATACTGGAAGGCCCTCGTTTATTTCGTTAAACTTGATTATGTACCGTCGTCATTTTCCCCAGTTTTCCATTTTCTTATACATACTGTAGCTTACAGTTATGATATTTCCCATTTTTTTTCAAAACATCAACCTTTTTGTTATGATAATTGCATTTTTTGGGATAAGTGCCATAGAATTAGTAGAGTGAACGATTATGACAATATTTTGGTAAATTCATTGCTACTTTATAGGATTGTCTGTATAAGTACCTACGCTGCCGGAATAACGCGCCTGGACTGGTCTTGCAGTTTCGTATGGCCGGTCGGATGGACATTACTGCATGATCTTCGTTAATTTCATTTACCATGATATTGTACTGTATGCATTTTTACCCAGTCATCCATTTAATTATGCATACCTCAATTTAGTGTATGATATTTTCGATTCTTATCAAGCTTTTCAATTTTTGGTATAAAAAATTGTATTCATTAGCAGAAGTGTCCTACTGAATTATTTGTGTGTACGCTTATAACAATATTATGTTAAATTCTTTGTTATTTTGAATGATTGATGGTATTCGTTCCCACGCTGCCAGAGGGACACGACTGGGCGAAGTCTTGAAGTTTCGTGCGACAGATCGGTGGAGAGTACTGGATGATATTTGTTAATTTCTTTATCCATAATATTGTACCGTATGCTTTCTCACGCAGCCTTCTTTTTACTTTAACGTGCCGTAATTTACAGACATGATATGTTCGATGCTTTTTTAGAATTTCGTATTCTTTGTTCAAAAAATTGTATTTCTTAATCAAAGTGCCTTTGGAATTAGCTGTGTGTATGTTTAATACCATACCTTGTATAATTTGTTGTTTACATTGTGTGATTATTTCTATATGTACCTACGCTGCCGGAGAGACAGGACTGGATTCGTCTTGTTGTTGCGTTCGGAATATCGGAGCGACAGTGCTGTATGGCTTTGATAATTCCATTGACCTCGATACTGCACCGAGTGCATTTTTTCTCTATATTCTGTTTGTATCTACATACTGAAATTTACTGTTATGATATCTCCAGTTCCTTTCAAATTTTCAATTTTCGGTTTAAAGAATTGTATTTATTATTCAAAGTGTCTTTTTAATTAGTCGAGTGTACGTTTATGCCAATATTATGATGAAACTTATTTTTATTTCACATAATTGTCTTTATTCGTACATACGCTTCCGGCGCGACAAGCCTGTTATGGCAATGGAGTTGCATTCGGCAAATCGGACCGACACTACGGTACTATCTTCGTTAATTTCACTAACCCTGATATTGTGCCGAATGCATTCTTTCGATATTCATTATTTATTTCTACATTCTGTGATCTACTGTAATGATATTTCCGATTTTATTCATACCCTCCAATTTTTTATCTCAGGAATTGTATTTTTTAGGAGCAATGAAAACATCATAGCAGTAACACACAATATGTACAAATAACCGAAAAACGTGGAAAAAATTCTTACTCTGCAATATGAAGCTTAAAAACATTATAGAAGACCATCCGGTAGACCCGCTCCATTCTGTCGGACGCAAATATATGACCTCGCCAGTCGTCTCGCGCAAACAGCGTAGGTACATACACAGACAATCATACAAAATGACAATTAGTTGAACAAAATAATGTCATACGGGTACACTGAACTAATTCCAAAGACACTTTTACTAAGAAATACAATTTTCTAAAATAAAGATTGAAAATATTGAAGAAAAATAGAAAATTTCATAACAGCAATCTAAGGATCGTATAAATAAATGGGAAACGTGGGAAAAAATGGATTGGGTTCAAAACCATTGTAACTCGAAAGACGAAGACCATCCAGAAAGCCGCTCCGATCTCCCAAACGCAACTACAAGACCACTCCAGCCGTGACGCCTCGGACGCATAGGTCCGCATACACACAACCGTATAAAGAATAATTAGCGTAACAATATACTGTCACAAACGTAAACTCAGGTATTTCCAAAGACACTTTTACTATGAAATGTATAAATAAATGGAAGACTGGGAAGGAATGCATGCGGTACAGTATCAAGTTTGGATAAATTATCGAAGATCATGCAGTAGTGTCGCTCTCATCTACCAAACGCAGCTACGACGCCTCTCCAGTTGTTTCGCACAGGAAGCGTAGGTACCTACAGAAACAATCATATAAAATGACAATAAGATTATCAAGATAACGTCATAAACGTACTCTCAACAAATTCCAAGGACACTCTTCCAAGGAAATATAATCTTTTATACAAAAATTGATAATTGCGCAAAAAATAGAAAATATCATAAGAGTAATTTACAGTATGTATAAGTAAATCGAAAACTGGGAAAAGATGCGTGCGGTACAATATCAAGGTTAGAGAAATTAACGAAGACCATGCAGTAGAGTCGCCCATACAAGCCGTACGTAGCTACAAACAAAACCTCGCCAGTCGTGTCGAAGGATAAAGTCGAAGGATATAGGAATTGATGGAGACCATCCTGTAGTGTCGCCCAACCTGCCGTTCGCAATTACAAGACAGCGCCAGTGGTATCGCTCCGACAGCGTAGGATCGTATACAGCCTATGATATGAAATGAAAATAAGCTTAACACAATAATGTCATAACGTGCACTCATCTAATTCTGAAGTCACTTTTACTGAAAAAATACAATTCTTTAAAATATAAATTGAAAATTTAGATGAAAATCGAAAATATCATAACATAAAATTACAGTATGTGTAAATAAATGGGAAAATTGGGACAAAATGCACACGGCTCAAAATCATCGTTAACAAAATCAACGTGGACCATCCAGTATACCGCTCCGATCTGCCGTACGCAAGTACAGGACCACTGCAGCTGTGTCGCTCCGGAAGCGTAGGTCCCTATACAGACAATCATATAAAATAACAATGAGTATTACAAAATGATGTCATGAACGTGCACTGAACAATTTCCAAAGATGCTTGTATTCAGAAATAAAATTTTCTCAACTGATAATTGATAACTTCGAAAAAAATTGTAATTACCATAACAGTAAATTGCAGCAGTAGTATATAAATATAAAAGTGAGAAAGAATTGCATGCAGCTCAATATCATGTCATAGGAAATTAACGGTGTCTATACAGTAGTGTTGCTCGATCTGCCGTACTATCATTCACTGTTCGTTGTAGAACTTCACCCATTTGCATACAGTCTATCTTTTTACCGTAGGCCATTCCTTCCGAGAAGCTGGCCCGCTACATTGAGCGTATAACTTCGTGTTCCGAGAAGCAACTTAGTAGACATTTAGTGACGGGCACATTCATTTCGTGTATGGATTAGAACATCGGGAGGCAGACTGATCATGAACATTACCGCCCCCACGGTGAGTCGAACGGCCAAATGAATAACTTCGCCTGCCCCGTGATTCCGAGAGTCAACCCAGGAAAACCGAGAAGTAAGTCCGCTAAACAGTATTCGGAGTAGACACCTTAATTCGCAGTTTGAATATTGAAAGAGCGTTAATAACAGCGATTTCAAAGGAACGAATTAGCATACATTTTAGTGACGGTCACTTTAATTTCATGCATAAAACGGAAGATCGAGTGTGCGAAAGTTACCATCATCTTTGAAGGTCGAACTGATTTGCCTATAGCTTCACTTATACTATGATTCCGAGTGTCAACCCTCGCATTCTGGAAGCACATACGCTGTACTGTACTGGCAAAAAACTCCTTAGTTCACGGTACTGAAAATAACGTACAGATTCACACCATTGTAGATCGTTAAATATTGGCATGTAGTCCAACTATTTACCGAATGCCTTACCATGCGAGATCCTATCCCGCTCCGTCGAGAGTGTATCTTCGTGGTGAGAGAAACAAATTAGTACACACTTTCGTGTCAGGCACCTGAATATCAGATATGAGATAGAAGTTCGAGGGACATACCGTTTGAGAACGTTGCCACCTTCTCTGTCGTTCGATGGGCAAAGTCACTAGCTTCTAATATCCTAACATTACGAGAATCAAGCCTGGTATTCCAGCAGTAAATCCGCTGCACAGTATTGGCAATAGAAACGTTAATTCACGTTATGAGTATTAAAGTAGAGAGTCAAACTGTTTGAAAACGTTACGCATTTGTATAAAGTCATATTCCTGATTCCCTACCATCGGAGGACATGACCAGCTGTATCGTGGGTATAACTTCGTGATCAGAGCAACAAAATAGGTGACAATTTAGCAGACGGACGGCTTAACTAGGAGATCGATAGTCAATCCGTTCGAGATCGTTACCACCTTTTTTAAGAATAGAAAGTCTAAGTCAATGCATGCTCATATGCTGTGATTCCTAGAGCCAAAACAGGTATTCCGTCTGTAAATCCGCTGAACATTATTGGCTATAGACGCCTTAATTATCGGTTTGAATATTACAGAGGAGCGCATAACCATTTGAAGCGATGACCAATTTGAATCGATTCAATGCTTTTACCGAAAGCCGTACCGGCGATTAATCTAATTAGCTGTATCGAGACTACAACATCGTGTGGAGTGGGAGAAATTGCTATTAATTTTAGCGACGGGCACCTTAGTTTCATTGATGAATTGAAAGATCGAATGTCAATCCTTTCGAGAAGATTACCACCCACTTTGAGTGTCGAGCGGCATAGTCAGTAGCTACAAATTATCATGCGGTTCTGAGTACCAGGCCAGGTACTCCGGATGTTAATACACAGTGTAGTATTAACAACGGACACGATCACTCACGGTATGAATATTACAGTCGAGCGTCAAGCCGATTGAGATCGGAACAAATTCGTATGACGTCAAACGGTCTACCGAAGACCTTACGCGTCGAAAAAATAACCCCCTGTATCGCAAGTAGAACTTCCTGTTTGGAAATACACATTAGTATTCAATATAGTGACGGCATCTTAATTTCATGTAAGAATTAGAAGATCGAGTGTAAAACCTTTCGTGATCGGTACCACCCTCGGTTAGAACCGAACGGCTGAGTAAATAGCTTCACCTATCCTTTGATTCCCCGAATCAGTGGAGCTATTCCGGGAGTAAATTATCTGAGCAGTATTGGCTATAGACACCTTAACATACAGTATCAGTACTAGTCTACTGATCCAAACTTTGGTAGAACGTTAGTTATTGCTATAGAGTCAAACATTTCACACAAAGCTTTCCATCGAGAATCTAACCCGCTGTATCGATAGTATTACTTATAGATCAGGGAAGAACAATAGTATACAATATAGGGGCGGGCACCATAATTTCAATCATGAATTAGAAGATCGAGGGACGAACCGCTCGAGAAAGTTGCCACCTTCTGTGCGGGACGAGCGACTAAGTCAATAACTTCACCCATCCTGCGATTCCGAGAGTCAATCCAGGTATTCCTTTACTAAATCCGCTGAAGAGTATTGGCCATCGACACCTTCATTCACGGTTTGATTATTAAAACAGAGCGTCAAACCGTTTGAGAACGTTATCACCCTCTTTGATAGTCGAACGACTAAGTCAATAGCTTCGCCTATACCTTGATACCCAGGGTGATTCCAGGTATTCGGCGTTTTAGTACGCAGTACAGTATTGGCAATATACACCTTAAGTTACGATATAAATAGTGATATAGATATTCAAACCATCATTGAACGTTACCTACTGGTATAGGTCCAAACATTTTACCGGAAAACTTATCCTCCGAGAGCCCAACCCTCTGTATCGACTGTCTTGAGAATGTTCGCGAAAACAAATTAGGACACGTTTTGCGGGGGCACACCAAATGTTTGTATGTAAATATCAGCAACGAGAGTCAAAGCGTCTGTGAACGTTACCACCATCCTTGAGGTTCGTGCGACTAAGTCAATACCCTCACCTATCCCGTGATTCCGATAGTCCAACCAGGTACTTCGGCAGTAAATACGGTGAACAGAATTGGCAACAAACACCTTAATTCACGGTTTGAGTATTAAAGTACAGCATCAAACCGTTTGAGAGCAATGCCAATTGGAATAAATTCAAACACCTTAACGATGGCCTTACATTCGGGGAAGCTAATCCGCCGTTTGGAGAGCATAGCTACGTGATGAGGAAAACTCATTAGCATACAATTTCGTGACGTCACCACAAGTCCATGCATGAATTAGGAGATCGAGTGTCAAACCGGTCGAGAACGTTGCCACCTTGAGCGAGAGATGAACGGATAAGTCGATATCTTCACCGATCCTGCGATTCCGAAATTCAAACCAGGTATTCCGGAAGTAAGTCCGCTGAACAGTATTTGCAATAGACACTTCAATTCACGTTTTGAATGTTAATGCAGGCTGTCAAGCCGTTGCAGAGCATTACCTACTGGTGTAGGATGTAACTTCATACAGAATGCCTTACCGTCCGAAAAACTGACCCGCCTTATCGAGAGTATAACTCCGTGTTCAGAGGAACGAACTAGTATACATTCGAGAGACGAGCACCTTCATTTCAAGCATGAATTAGAAAATGGAGGGTCAAACCGCTCGAGAACATTCCCACCTTCTGTGAGAACCGATCGACTGTGCCAATAGCTTCACATATCCTACGATTCGAAGAGTCAGGTATTCCGAGGGTAAATCTGCAGTTTAGTAAGGGCATTAGGGCCCCACTTCACGGTATAAATATTAAATTACACAGCCAATCCGTTGTCGAACGTTACCTGCTGCTGTACAGCGAAACTTTTATCCGAAGGCCTTACCCTCCATGATGTTAACCCGCTGTATAGAGGCTACAACATCATGATCGAGGAAGCAAATTCGTATGCATTACGAAGCCGGGCACTAAGCCGGCACTAAGCCGGGCACCATAATTTCCCGCATCTATTGTGACGATCGCATGCCAAACAGTTCGAGAACGTTACCACCTTCTTTGAGGATTGAACGGCTATGACAATAGGTACCCCTATCATGTGATTCGGTCTGTCAAGTAGGGTATACCGGGAGTAAATCCGCTTTACAGAATTGGCAATTCACACATCAACCCACTCTATGAATATTAAAGTACAGAATCAAACCGCTGGAGAACGTTACAAGTTGATACAATGTCATACTCCTCAGCAGATACGTTTCCTTCCGAGAACATAACCCGCTCTAACGTGGGTATAACTTCGGGATCAGTGGAACAAATTAGAAGACGTTTTAGAAGACGAATACCATAACCTCAAGTATGAATTTGAGGAACGCACATCAAACGGTTCCAGATCGTTCCCAACTTCTTCGAGAGTCGAACGGCTGAGTCAATAGCTTCACCTATCCTGTTATTACGGTAGTCAAACCAGGTGTTCCAGGAGAAAATCCGCTGTACACTGTTGGCAATGGATACCTTAATTCACGGTGTGATTATTAGAGTAGGGCGCCAAACTGTTTGAGAGCGTTGCCAATAGGTATAAAGTAAAACGTTTTACCGAAGTCCTTTCCCTGTTGAAACCTAACCAGCTGTATCGAGATAATAACTTCGTCTTCGAAGAAGCAGCTTAGTATACAGTCCAGTGACGGGCATCTTTACTTCATGTTTGGCCTAGAAGGTCGAGCATCAAATCTCTCGAGAACGTTACATCCTTCTATAAGCGTCGAACGGCCAAGACTGTAAGCTCACCTGTCCTGTGCTACCGAGAGTTAATCCGCTAACCAGTATTAGCAATACGCTTAATTCACAGTATCAATATTAACGTAAAGTGTCAAACAGATGTGAATAGTTACCTATTCGGATAGAGGCAAACGTTTTACCGTAGGCCTCACCTTCCGCGAACCTCACACGCCAGACGTGAGTATATATTCGTGTTAAGAGATAGATATTAGTATTCATTTCAGTGACGGGCCCCTTCACTTAATGTATGAACAAGAATGCTGGGGGTCCTGACGTGCGATGTCGTTACCATCTTCGGTGAGAGATGAACGGATAAGTGAATAGCATCACCTATCCAGAGATTCCGAGAGTCAAACCAGGCACTCCGGGATTAAATCCGCTGAAAGAGTATTAACAACAGACATATTAATTCGCGGTTCGAATATTAAAGTCGCACGTCAAATCTTTGTAGAACGTTACCTATTCGTATGGCGTCAAAATTTTTACAGAAGGCCATACGATCCGAGGAGCCCAACCCGCTGCAGCAAGTGCCTTGCTCATTGTTCAAGGATGCAAATTGGTAGCATTTACTCCAGGAATACACGGATTGACTCATAGAATATTGGAATAGGTCAAGCTATGGACTTAGCCGTTCGTCTCTCTAAGATGCTGGAAACGTTCTTAAACTGTTAGGACCTCGATCTTCTGATTCATTCATGAAGTAAAGGTGCCCATCATTGAAACGTGCACCCATTTGTTTCTCCAATCACGAAGTTGTACCCTTGACTCAGCGGGTTTGGTTCGCGCTAGGTACGGACTTGGATAAAACGTATGGCTTTATGCCAATTGCTAACGATCGCAATCGGTGTGTAACACTATATTAATATTCAAAGGCTGAACGAAGTTATATATTCCCAACACTCTTCAGCGGATTTAATTCCGGAATACCTGGTTTAAGTCTCGGAATCACAGGATAGGTGAAGCTATACACAGGGCCGTTTGTCTATCGCAGAAAGTGCCAACGGTCCCGAGCGATTTGACACTCGATCTTCGAATTCATACATGAAACTAAGGTTCGCTTCATTAAAATGTATACAAATTTGTTTCTCGGAACCCGAAGTTATAACCTCCAACCGGCGAGATTGCTTCTCCCAAAGTAATACCATCGGTAAAGTGTTTGATTTGATATCAATTGGCCACGCTGTAAAACGGTTCGACACTCAAATTGAGTATTCAAACCGTGAATTAAGGTGTCAATTGCCAATACTCCTCAGCGGATTTACTCCAGAAATACCTGGTTTGTCTCTCCGAATCACGGAATATGTGAAGATACTGACGTAGCTGTGCGACACCCGAAGAATCTATTAACGTCATCGAACGGTTTGGCACTCGATCTTCTAATTCATACATGAAAAAGATGTTGTCCGTCTGCTAAAATGTCTCCTAATTTGCTTCCGTGAGCTCTAAGCATGACATTCGCTGCAGCGGTTTCGGTTCTATGAAGGAAAGGAAGCAACATTAATAGGTAACGTTCTCCAGCGGTTTTACGCTGTCCATTAATATTCATAAGTAGGTTGAGGTGTTTATTGATATTCCACGTCAGCGAGTATACTCCTGGAATACCTGATTTCCTTATCGGAACCACAGGACAGCTGCAGCTATTGACTCAGTTGTGCGACCATCAAAGAAGGTAATAACGATCTCGATTGTTTGACACTCGATCTTCTAATTCTTACATGAAATTAAGGTTCCAGACACCAAAATGATTATTAATGTGGTTCTCTGATCAGGTATATATACACTCGATACAGCGGGATACGTTCTATTAAGGTGAGGCCTTCGGTGATAAGTGTGACTCTATAGCAAAAGATAACGATCTACAACGGTTTGACTTTCGATCATCATATTCACATATGAAGTTAAGGTGCCCGTCACTAACATGTATAGTAATTTGTTCCAACGAACGCGATATTATTCTCTCGATATAATGCGTTAGGCTCGCGGAGGGTAAGGGATTCAGTAAACCGTTTGATTCTATTCCAATTGGGAATGTTCTCAAACGGATTGATTCTGTACCTTAATATTTATACTGCGAAGCAGGGTGTTCAATGCCAATTCTGTTCAGCGGATTTGCTCCCGGAGTACATAGCTTGACTCTTGGAATCATGGAATAGGAGAAACCATTGACGTAGCTATTCGCCTCTCAAAGAAGGTAGTAACGTTTTCGAAGCGTATGATAGCCGATCTTCTAATTCATATATCCAAATAAGGTATGCCTCTGCTATAATGTCTACTAATCTGTTTCCGTGAGTACTGATCATGTCACTGGCTACTGCGAGTTAGGGTCTTGGAAGGCAAGATATGCGGTAAGAAGTTTGACTACATACCATTTGGTTATGGTCTAGAACGGTCTGACTCGCTACTATAATATTCATACCGTGACTTAAAGTGCCTATTGCAAATGCTGTTCAGCGGCCTTTCTCCTGGAATTGCAGGCTTGACTCTCGGAATCACGACTATAGGTGAACCTGTTGACTTAACCGTTCGTCTCTCACAGAAGGTGGTAGCGTTCTTCAACAGGTTGACACTCGATTTTCTATTACATACATGAAATTGTGGCGCTCGTCACAGAAGGGATGACTAATTTCTTTCTCTGAAAATAAGTTATTCTCTCGAAGCGGCAGGTTAACTACTCCGTAGGCAGGGCTTTCTGAAAAATGTTTGACTTTATAATAATTGGTAACGTTCACAAACGGTTTCTCGCTCAACTTTAATATTCTTTCCGTGAATTATGGTGTCTATTGCCAATACAGTTCAGTGGATTTACACCCGGTATAGCTGGTTTGACTTACGGAATCAAAGGGTAGCGACGATATTGACATAACCGTTCCACTCTCGAGAAAGGTGGCCACGTTCCCGAACCGTTTGACACTGGACCTTCTAATTCAAAGTAGGATTTATGGTGCCGACACTAACATAGATACTGACTGGCTGGTCTGAACACGAAGTTATACTCATCATACGGCGGGTTAGCTTCTCAGAAGGTGTGGCCTTAGGTAAAAAATTTGACACAATACCAATTCGTAAGGTCCAACAACGGTTTGACTATGGAGTGTAATATTTGTACCGTGATATATGGTGTATGATGCCAATACTGTAGAGCGGATATATTCCCGGAATACCTGACTTGACCCTCGGAATCAAAGGATTGGTGTAGTTATTGACAAAGCCGGTCGCCTGCCGAACAGGATGGTAACGATCTCAAACGTCTTGACACTCGATATTCTAATTCATACATACAATTACGGAGCCCGTCCCTATAATGCATACTATTGTCCATCCCTGAACAGGAAGACATACTCTCGATACATCGGGTAAGTTTCTCGGAAGGTGAAGCCTTAGGTAAAAATTTTCACACTGTCGCAATCGGTAACGTTCAACAACGGCAGGACTATGTACTCTAATATTCATAATGAGAATTACGGTGTCTGCTGCCAGTACAGTGCAGCGGATTTGCACCCGGAATACCAGATTTGACTCGCGGAACCACAGTATGGATGAAGCTATTGACTCAGCTGTGCGACACACAAACGTGGTGGTAACGTCATCAAACGGCATAACGCTCGATCTTCCATTTCATACTCGAAACTGAGGTGCCCGTGACTAACACGTATACATGTTTGTTTCTCTGAACGCGGCGTTATTCTGTCGATTGAGCGAGATAGGCTTTGGACGGTAAGGTCTTCAGTAAAACCTTTGACTTTATACAAATCTGTAACTTTCTCAGTCGGATTGACGCTCTATATTAATAACCATATCATGATTTATGGTGTCTGCGGCCAAAACTATTCAGCGGATTGATTCCCGGAATGCCTCGATTGACTCTCGGATTCACAGAATAATTGATGCTGATCACGTAGCTGCGCAACTCACAAAGAAGCTGGTTACGTTCGCAAACGGTTTGTCCCTCGATCGTCTAATTCAGACTTGAGATTATGGTGTCCGTCACTAAAATGCATACTAATGTGTTTCACTGAACACGATGTTATACCGTCGATATATCAAGCGGGATCGAATCCCGGAAGGTAAGATATCCGATGAAAAGTTTGACATTCTACAAATTGGTAATGTCCACCAACGTTTTCTCCCTATAATTTAATATTAATACGATCGAATAGGGTGTCTCATGCTCACTCTGTATAGAGAATTTATTGCTGGAATACATTTTTTTACTTTCTGAATCACAGGATGTATGAAACTATTGACTTAGCCGTTTGAATCTCAAAGAATGTAGTAAGAGTCTTGAAGGGTTTGACCCTCTATCTTCTAATTCATTCAAGAAATTATGGCGCCCGTCTCTGAAATGACTACAAATTTCTTTCTCTGAACACGAAGTTATACTCTTCATGAAGCGGAAGATGATCGCGGAAGGTAAGGTCTTCGCTAAAACGTTCGGCTCTATGGCAATTGATAACGTTATCAAACGGTGTGACGCTCACTTTTAATATTCAAATCGTGATCGCAGGTGTCAATTCCCAATCCTGATCCGTCGATTTACTCCCTGAGTACCTAGTTTGACTCTCGGAATCTTTAGGCATATAATGCTATTCACGTAGCCGTTCGATTCTCAAAGAAGGAAGAAACGTTCACGAGCGGTTTGACACGCGGACTTCTCATTCATACATGAAATTGAGGTGCGCGTCTGTTAAAATATATACTAATTTTGTTCTATGAACTCCAAGTCATACCCACGATACAGCGTGTTATGTTCTCAGAAAGTAAGGTACCCGGTAAGGAGTATGTCGTTATATCAACTGGTAACGTTCTCAAACGGATTGACGATCTACTTTGAAATTTAAACCGTGAATTAAGACGATTACTGGCTACACCGTTCATCTGATTTGTTCCCGGAATACATGCTTTGGCTTTCGGAATCTCAGGGAAAGTGTAGGTATCGACTTAGCCATTCTATTCTCAATGAAGTATGTATTGTTCTCGCTAGGTTTGACCCTCAATCTTCTAACAGATTCATGAAATTAACGTGACCGTCACACAAATGTATAATAATTTGCTTCCAGAAACACGAAGATATACTATAGATACAGCGGGTTAGCATCGCGGAAGGTAAGGCTTTAGGTAAAAAGATTGATTCTATACCAATACGTACCGTTCATCCACGATTTGACACCCTACTTAATTATTCAAACCGCGAATTAAGGTGTCCGTTGGCAAAACTGTTCACAGTGTCTACTCCCGGTTTGACTTTCGGAATCCGAGGATAGGAGAAGATATTGACTATGCCGTTCGACTCATAAAGAAATATGTAACGTCCACGAACAACATGACACTCGATTTGTAATTCATATATGAAGTTACGGTGCCCGTCACTGAAATGAAGACTGATTTCTTTCTCTGAACACGAAGTTATAGTATCGATACAGTGGGTCAGTTTTTCAGAGGGTATCGTCTTCTGTAGAACGATTTTCTGTGTAGGAACTTGTTACCTTCTGAAACGGTTCGACTGTGTTCTTTAATATTTGTTCCGAGAAGTAGGGTGCCTAATGCCCATACTGACCAGCATATTTACATGCGGAATACCTGACTTGACTACAAGAATCATGGGATACGTGTAGCTATTGAAATAGTAGTACGACTCTAGAAGCAGGAGGTAACATTCTCGCACAGTATGATCATCGATATTCTAATTCAAGCTTGAATCTAAGGTGCTGTCACTAAATTGTACACTAATGGGATTCGCTAAACACGTGGCTGTACTCTCGATATAGCGGGTTAGCTTCTCGGACGGCAAGGGATTCTGTAAAACGTTTGACATTATAGCAATTGATAACGTTCTCAAATGGTTTGACGTTCTACTTTACCATTCAAACCGTGAATTATAGTGTCTAATGGCAATACCCTTCCAGAAAGTTACCACCTTCTTTGAGAGTCGAACGGCTGAGTCAATGGCTTCACCTATCCTGTGATTCCGAAAGTCAAACGAGATATTCCGGTAGTAAATGCGCTGCACAGAATTGGAAACAGGTACGTTAATTCACGATTTGAATATTAAAATAGAGCGTCAAACCATTTGACAACGTTACGAATTGCTATAAAGTCAAACGTATTGCCGAAAACCTTACCCACAAATAAACTAATCCTCTGCATTGAGAGTATAAATTCGTGATCAGAGGAAGAAATTAGTATTCTTTTCAGTAACGGGTATCTTATCTTCATGTAGCAATTGGAAGATCGATGATAAAACCGTTCGAGTACTGTACCACCCACTTTGGGGGACGAACGGCTAAGTCGATTGCATCACATATCCTGGGATTCTGTGAAACATTCCAGATATTCCGGGACTATTCCGCTGACCAGTATTGGCAATATAGTGCTTATTTCAAGGTATGAAAACTAATGAAGCGCATCAAACCATTGTGTAGCTTCACCTATTCGTATAGTGCCAAACATTTTGCCGAAGACCTTACATCCCGTGAATCTAACCCGCTGCATCGAGAGTACAACTTCGTGTTTATAGAAGCAAGTTAGTATAGATTTTAGTGACGGGCTCCATAATATCATGTGTGAATTCGAGGATCCAGTGTCAAATCTCACGAGAACGTGACTACCTACCGTGCGAATCGATCAGCTATCACAATAGCTTCTTTGAGAGTCGAACTGGTAGGTGAATAGTCTGTGACTCCGAGAGTCAAATCAGGTAATATCGGTGAAAATCCGCTGATGATTATTGGCAATTGACACCTTAATTGGCGGTATTAATATTAATGTAGAGAGTCACACTGCCGGAGAACATTACCAATGCGCATAAAGTCATTCCTTTTACCGAATACCATACCTTCAGAAAACCTAACCCGCTGTAGCGATTGTCCTGCGTAATGTGCACGGAAACAATTTCGCAGAACTGTTAGCAGACGAACGCCACATGTTTGTATATAAATATCAACATCAAGAGTCAAAGCGATCGAGAACGTTACCACCTTCCGAGAAAGACGAACGGCTCCGAAAGTCAAACCAGGTATTCAGCGAGTAAATCAGCTGCTCAGTGTGGTCATTGGTATACCCTATTTCACGGTATAAATATTAAAGTACACAGTCAAATCGTTGTAGCGCGTTACCAATTGGTATATGGTCAAACTTTTCACAGAACGCCTTACTTTCGAGAAGATAACCCGCTGTATGGAGAGTATAGCTTCGTGTTCAGAGAAACACATTAGAATATATTTTAGTGTTGCCACCTCAAATTTATGTATGAATTAAAATATCTAGTGTCAATCAGTTCGGGCCGCTACCAGTATCATTGAGAATAGGGCGGTTGATTCAATAGCTACACCAATCCTGTGATTCCGAGAGTCAAACAGGGTATTCCGGGAGTAAATCCGTTCCACAGTATTGCACTGGGTACCCCATTCCGCAGTATGTATAATAATGTAGAGAGTCATGCCGTGGATGAACTCTATAAAGAAGGCCTTAGCTTACGAGAAGCTATCGCGCTGTATCGAGGGAGCGTCCTCGTGTTCAGAGAAGCTAATTAATATACTTCATAGTGTCGGGCACCTTAATTTCATGTATGAAATAGAAGATCGAGGGTCTAACTTCTAGCGAACGGTACCACCTTCTTTGGGAGTGGAAAGTCCATAGGTTCACGTATATTGCGATACGGAGAATCAAACCGTGTATACCGGGAGTAAATGTGCTGAAGAGTATTCTCATTAGACATCATATTTCACGGTATAAATATTTAAGCACAGTGCCAACACGTTTGAGAACGTTACCAATAGGAATAAAATGATATACTGTATCCCTTACCCTCCGATGCCTATCGCATTATATCGAGAGTATAACTTGGAGTTCAGGGGAAGAAATTTGTATACATTTTAGTGACCGGCACCTTATCTATATATATGAATAAGATGATGGATGTGTCAAACCGATTGGGAACGTTACCAGCTTCCTTCACAGACGAACGGCCAAGTCAATAGCTTCACCTATGCCAAGATTCCAGTAGTCAAATGAGGTATTCCGGGAGTAAATCCGTTGAACAGTTTTGCAATGGACACTTTATTTCACGGTATGAATATTAAGGTTGAAGGTCAATCCGTCGGAGAAAATTACCAGTTCATATACATTCATTCTTTTTACCAAATATATTATCATCCTTGAACCTAACCCGCTGCAGCCAGTGTCTAACTTTTTGTTCACGGAAACAAATCGGTAGACATTATAGTGGAAGCACACCTTATTTTCCTGAATGAACAGAATTTTCGAGAGGCAAACCCTTCGAGAACAATCCCACCTGCCTTTAGAGTCGAACGAATAATTCAATGGGTTTACCTGTCCTGTTATTCCGATAACCAAGCCAGATATTATGGGATGCAATAAGCTGTACTCTTTTGGAAATGGACATCTTAATTCACGGTTTCAATATTAATGTAGAGCGTGAAACCTTTTCAGAACGTTACCAGTTGATATAAAGTGAAACCTTTTACCAATTACATTACCTACCGAGAACCTGCCCCGCAGCAGCGACCGTGTTGCTTAGTGTAAACGCAAACAAATTAGAATACATTGGTGGGACAGACTGCATAATTTCATGTATGAATAAGAAGATCGAATATCAAACCATTCTAGAACGCATTAACCTTCCTTGAGAATCGAATGCCCGAGACAACAGCTTCACATATCATATGATCCCGCGAGTCAAGACTGGTATTCCAGGAGCAAGTCCGCTGAAGAATTTTGGCAATAGTCGCCATAATTCGCGGCTTGAATATTACATTTGGACGCCAAAACGTTTGAAAGCGGTACCAATTGGTATAAGGTCAAACGTCTTACCGAAGGCCATACCTTCCACAAACCCCACCGGCTTCATCGAGAGTATAGGTTCGTGTTCAGAGAAGAAAATTCTTATTCATTTCTGTTACGGTCACCCTATCATCATGTACGAATTAGACGATCGATAGAAAAACACCTCGAGAACCTTACCACGTTCTGTGAGGTACGAACGTCTAAGTTAATAGCCTGACGTATCCAGTGATTCGGTGTGACAAACCCGGTATAGCTGGAGTAAATCCGCTGAACAGTATTGCCAATGGACACATTAATTTACAGTATGAAAAATAAACTAAAGCGTCCAACCGTTTCTGAGCATTGCCAGTTGGTATAAAGTCAAACATTTTACCGATGGCCATACCTTCCGCGAACATTAGCGCCATCGTCGAGAGTATAAGTTCGTGTCCAGAGAAAGAAACGTGTAAGCATTTCAGAGACGGGCGCCTTAATTTCATATATGAGTTAGAAGATCGAGTGCCAAACCGCTCAGGACGTTTCCACCTCCTGTGGGAGTCGAACGGCTAGGTCATGAGCTTAACCAATCCTGTGATTCGGAGAGACTGACCAGGTATATCATGAGTAAATCCGCAGAACAGTAGTGGCAGTGGGTACATTAATTCATTGCTTGAATATTAAAATAGAGCGTCAAACAGTTTGAGAACGGTACCAAATGCTATAAAATCAAACGTTTTACCGAAAACCTTACAAAGAAAGTAGTAACGTTCTCGAACGGTTTGTCCCTCGATCATCTAAATAATACATGAAATTATGTGG